>NW_014556548.1:352-8492 GCF_001313825.1 Dinoponera quadriceps
GATATATATTTTTCTTTTGTTATCGGCAGCACATTGATCGAGCCTTCAAATGCATTTGCTATTTCCGTGATAATAAAATGTGAATCGTAGCCGCATAAATTATGGAAAACTATTGGAATGTAATATGAATGTTTATAATTTAAATTGCACTTTGAATGCGCGAGACCTCTGTACCGTCCGGTGAGATCGCAATGATCGCGTACGCGTGTATCCTCTTTCTTGACCTCTTTCTCGCACACTTGACAGTGCGTCGCGATATTAAATGTTTCCAACTGTTCGTTTGATAAAGTTTCCATGGGGACATTTGTTGATAAGACTAATTTTACGCGGTGCGCTAACTCTTCGAGTTGCTCGACGAACCACGAGACGCAATCACTACCGCGACGGCTTCGAAAATACGATAATGATTCATCATAAGAGCAATGTAAATAATACGCTATGCTGAATACCCTATGATGCTGATACGCATGCGATTTGTGATCCTCTTCCTCCTCGCTCGTAGTCTTCTGTAAGATGCACTCCAGATCGGCGTACACGACAAACGGTAGACGCTCTTTCCTGTTGTGGTTGCAAAAACTGAGCCATTTGTCGTCCTCGCTAGGAAGCAGGATGGCACAGTGGTTCATTTCTCCACAATCTATAGTATGGACCTGCAACCTTTCGCTCGAACTAAAATAGTGCAAGCATCTGTAAAAAACATTTTAATTAATACTCATTTCAAAAAATATTTATAATATTTTTTTTACAACTTTATACGTACCGGCTGCAGATATACTTCTTATGACCATGTTTGTTTAGTTGCAAGCTCACAAGTCGGGACAAGTTTTTTATCCATACAAAGTGTCCAACGTTGTCATCTCGCGGATTTGGCAAGTACAACATGTTGACGTGTCTGTCCATCTTGCAGTCAGTGAGATGTATCGGAAGGATCACATGTGTCGTTTTTCCTTTTTCTGTTTTCTTTTTTTCGGCACTGTACACGTTGATGGATATATTGTTTTGTCGCTCGAAATTTGTTATTTGATTTACAGACATTGGAAACTCAATGTTCTGTAAATTGAGCACTGTTGTATAGTGTGGGTACATGGATGCACGATTTGCGTCTCTATCGACTGGATGCAAAGCCGCAACCACTACCCACGCGAAACACGCATTGTCTCTAAATTTAACGTTGATTACCGCTTTCTTGATCTGTATCTCGCGCGGTAACTCAATGTGATACCCCGCACGCATCGGATTGTATTTGTTCACATTGATTGTTAGGTTATTCGCGACAATGCCCATCCGCTATCACGTTCCTGAAATTCTTCTAAAGATGCTAAAATGGGCTCGATAACACGTCGCTCATACCACTCTTCGAGATCGGATGCGCGGAAGAGTTCAAAGTTTTTTGTGGTAATACTTTTATTCGGGCGTTTATCACCCGTGACAAACTCACCGTTAAATGCGGTGTTCACTTTCACACTTGCGTGTCTCTCCCTAGCGTTTTGCACATGTTCAAGCACTATGTCCTTCGCACTCTGGAAAAATCGAAGAGGTTCGATAAAATTTACATTTATAACCGTACCAGTTAATACGCGGCTATTGAAAGCAGTGTCTATTTCACGCCACAAGAGTCCAGTGTTTGAATGTCCGGCGCCAGTATGTACAAAACGCGTACGCAATGAATGTTTTAGTCCTTCGAGTTGCGTAATTCGAGCGATCAACGATTGTTGAACACCGATCGATAATCTCGGTCATTTCGCTCGACTATGTCCTTCCAACGACTCGAGGCATTCATCACATCGTTCCTCCCACACATTGTATTCGTCTCGCGAACTCAATCGAGCGGATTGATCCCACAGTTCACGTTCAGTTCGCACGAGTTCTTCCATTTTTTTTCATTAAAACACTGTCAAAATTATCTTTCAGGTTTTTATAGCCGATTAAAGCAAATAGTCTTCCTTCTTATCCGTATAGTTCTTTAGAAATGTTCACTGTCGCACGTTTGTTACTAGCGTATGCATACAGGACACAAATTGCACGGAAGTATTTGAAAGAGTGATTCATTGCAATTCGCACAAAATTTTCCGTTTATCGCATCGTGTCTTTCAATCAGATGCTTTCGAACGACATACATGTGTGTGTATAAGTTTGTCAGTCGCAACATACATGAAGCACAGAACGCTGCACCGCCTCCTGTAATGTAGAAAAAATAAATGCAACACATTTTTGTTTGTCCACTCAGCGCAATTGATTTCCGCATTACACATCGCTTTAACCTCGTTTTCCATAAAGTCATCACTACAGTCACTGAGAACATCACTATCGTCTGTAAGAATATGGCCATCATCGGATGAATCTGATGAATCGGATGAATCCATTATTGTTTCAAAATTATTGTCCACTTCAACATCATTGTCCACTTCAACATCATTGTCCACATTAACATCATTGTCCACATCAACATCATTGTCCACTTCCATTTTTTAGAATCTTCTAAAAAAACTTCTAAAATCTTCTAAAATCTTCTAAAACACTTCTCACACGACTTTTCTCATTATTTAACTCTTTTTTACTGATTACTGCGCAATGCCTTCGCTTGAACAACCTACTATGATCTTTCGCTTTTTAATATACCGACATTGACTGGCACAAACTGACTGTGCGTTCCTACCTTATATTTCCTCTTTTAATGTCAAAAAAATAGGTGGGGTGATAGACTCTGAGGATATCGCCGACTCATCCAGGAAAACGGAGTAGGTGGAGAATGGAAATATTTTCTGGCTACAGGGGAATAAAAGGAGCAGTATGTATGTGTGTGTGTGTTGGTTTCTGATACAAAAATAATAGCTTTAATTTCCGTCGTGTTATCTTGGTGATTAAGGGGAGGTTCTCATCTAGAGGTCTAAAAACACGATGATTTTCTTGATTTTTTTGTCATAGAAGGAAGTAAATGAACAACTTGAGTTTTTTGACAGTTATTTATCGACTCTTAAAGTGTAGAAAAATATTTTTTTTGGTGCATAAAGGTGTCATGGGAAGTGTTAATACGTCATCGAACGTCATGTTGAAAAAAAAAGGTTCCCAAACGGTCTCCAACAGCACGTTTATGTCATCAGAAATAAAAAAACCAAAAAATTTTATAAATTATATGATATTTATTGGAGCTTGTACCTATAATATCAATAAAAAGTTGAAAATTACAAAAATGGCGGACATGGTGAATTTCTAGTACCGTTTTTCACATTTTTCGCTCTTTAAAGTGTTCTGAAAATAAAAAAAAGACGACAAATATCATCCGAATTTAGGTTTAGGATCCAATAAATTTTATCTACTTTAAAATAAAAAAAATCTAAGTCAATCCATCAAGTAGTTCTTGAGATATCGTGGAAACCAGTTTGAAAAACATGATTTTTCAGAAAACGCGTTTTAATGCGGTAGTACTCGTACTTGACGCCATGCAATTCGTTCCTTTCTTATGCGATAATTTTTTTATGCAATAGTTATCGGCCAAACCGCTTTGGAAACATATTCTACACATCATAAGCTACCGAAAAAAAATATTTAAAAAAAAAACGATTTTTTGGTCGAGTTTCATGAGAACCTCACCTTAAGTTGTTTCTGTGATGTATTAATATCCTCCCTATTTTTTTTTAGATGTAAGTGAACGCGATATAGGAGCGAGTGCGCTGGAGGGGGTGGNTACCGACCGCTGTAGGGCCCTATTCGGCCGGTAAAAAAACAGCGCCAACTGTGCCAACTGGCCTTTGCTACTCGGCCGGTAAAACAGATCCAACTGCGCCAACTGGTCTTCCTACTCGGTCGGTAAAACAGATCCATTTGCGCCAGAATCGGCCTTACCCCTCTACTAGCCTACAAAAGAAAAACGAAAATTTTGGCAAAATGGCGATTTATTTCTCAACATAGTCTCCTTTTAACTCGATACACTTGACCCAGCGATGCTCCAACTTCTTTAACCCATCTGAAAAATGCGTTTTCTCGAAGTCTGCAAAGTAGGTCTCCGTGGCGGCGATGACCTCCTCATTCGACTCAAATTTCTGCCCGGCGATTGACTTTTTCAAGTTTGGAAACAAAAAAAAGTCGAACGGGGCAAAATCTGGAGAATACGGTGAATGGGGCAACAGTTCGTAGTCCAATTCGACCAATTTGGCCGAATGAGGAGGTCATCGCCGCCACGGAGGCCTACTTTGCAGACTTCGAGAAAACGTATTTTTCAGATGGGTTAAAGAAGTTGGAGCATCGCTGGGTCAAGTGTATCGAGCTAAAAGGAGACTATGTTGAGAAATAAATCGCCACTTTTCCAAAATTTTCGTTTTTCTTTTGTAGGCTAAGTACTTATCGGACCGCCCTCGTATATATATATTGTGACGATACAAATTTTCGCTCGTCACTCAGGCTGTGGCCTGGCCAAGGAGGAGCCGGAGGCTCGCGCCTTTTCATAAGAGGAGGCGACCGAGTTGCAAAATTTTGGTCCTGTGCACCGTTTGCGCACAGGACATGAACCTGCGGCTACTATATTTCTTTTTTTTGAGTGTAAGAACACCCGTAAGCGAGAACTTCGGACGACATGAAGACAGACTGGCAGTGGAGCTACCGGCGGAAGGCAAGGACGAAAGAGAGCAAGGGCCCGGACAGAACGGCTGGAATGAGACACGGAGGGACGGCGCGACCTTCGCCTGGATGGATG
Organism: Dinoponera quadriceps; assembly: GCF_001313825.1. Classification (NCBI taxonomy): domain Eukaryota; kingdom Metazoa; phylum Arthropoda; class Insecta; order Hymenoptera; family Formicidae; genus Dinoponera; species Dinoponera quadriceps. Next base: position 5,043 of record NW_014556548.1, read on the forward strand.
GCCGGTGACAGATAGCAGGATAGCCACCTTGCGATAAGAAAGACGCAAGGTCCCGCGACCCGGTCGCAGAGGAGGCAGAGAAGGATGCCGCGGAAAACGCGTCCGGGAGTTCTATTAAACTACTGCGAGCCCAAGAGTTGCCGAATGCCGTCCCGGGGAAAGAACAAGCATAAACACGCGTCGAGGGAGCAACAATAGACGCGAGGTCCCGCAAGCACTCTCGAGACGCGTGATCTAGCCGACAGGACCAATCGGGGGCTGCATCGCGCGGCGTGATAGATCCTTGCGGCGGCTGCTTCCAGTGTTACGTGACGAGTCTTGCTCGTCACTATGCGACCCGACGGCAAACCGAATGTACGAGCGAGCGAGCGAGGGAGCGTGCGAGCGAAAGCAAGAGCTGTCGCGTCCCGGAGACGAAGTCCAGGAGAGGAGAGGCGAGCTGCCGGTGATGAACAGGTGAGCGAAAACCATGTACAGCCGCGGGTAGAAGACTTAGAGTTGCGCGTAGTTCCAAGTAGTTACCGCCGCTTCTCGGCGTCATGGGCGCAGAGAGAGTACCGGGAAATAACTCGTTGGAGGTCCGTGGCGCCCGGAGGGTCGCACGGGCTTACGAGGTTTGGGAGGCCACGTCGCAAGGCGACAAGGGCCGTGTTCGAGAGAGGCTCGAGCGTAGAGATCCCGGGGACTAGGCGCGAGGCTCGGTCGCCTTCTAGGGCACGAGGCTCGGTCGCCTTCTCAAGTCCAAAGTCGCACAGTCCGCGTAGATTAGGGATCAGGATGCATGTATCGGGGCTTACGCGTTAAACTAAGTACAGTAGTACGTAGGGACTGCTTCCGGCGACGGGTACGCCGGAGAATACCGAATCGGCCGGGAGCAGAAACTACTGTCGGGAAAGACCCGACTGGCGCCCAACGGAAGACCCGGCGAGATCCGCGTAACGACGCCGAGCAAGAGAGCTTTACGTTAAAACGACGCGCGTATTTTGGGCTGCCGTCGGGTGGCATAGATCCGCCGCATAAAACATCTCGCAGAACATCTAAGGCGAGATATCGCTCTCTTTGATCGCGTTATGGAATCTCCCGTGGTACGGAATTTAGCTGCCTGTTCGCGAAGAACACCGGTTAATTAAAAGCGTTAGATCCATGGCTAATTAAAAGCGTTATTTCAATATCAACAGTATGTCAACGTCACACCATATGATAGCTAAACTGTAGAAGGACGACAGTACCTGTACCAAATCGAATAGCATTAAAGTATTATTATTTTGTTATTAACCGGTCTCTCAAAGTCATTACCTCTCCCGGCTCCCCTCCGACTAGTTCACGAGTCTCGAGGAAGAAGCGAAAGAACCACGACGCTCTACCCTGCGGAATAGGGAGAGATTCGACTCGACATAAAGATAATTATAAATTGGGCTAGCCGAGGTGGATCCGCTGCCGCTTAAAAACGGGAGCGAAGAGTTCCGCCACCGACGCGAAGGACGGTGGTCGCCGTGACAATATATATATATATATATTAGGTTGGCAAGGATGAAATTTGTAGTTAATAATATTGCTAACTATAACAGCTTATTATTTGACATTGGCTTAATATATTACCGTTCCGTTTTTTTTTTGTTGGAAAGTTACATATCTCGCCTGTTTAAAGAAATCATTGTAAGCTCTAAAAAATATTGAAACCTTTTTTTAAAATTTAATTTTTTTGAAAACGGAACGGTCGGAAATTCGCACTATTATGAAGTGAGTTCTTACGTGGAACTACGGCATTGCAGACAGCGCGAAATATTAATAGTGTATTTGGCTCTAGTGTTACTACGCAGCAGACAGTATCAAATTTGTTCGCCAAATTTCGCACAGGTAACTTTGACCTCACAAATGAGCCACGTGATCGCCCAGAATAAAAAATCAATAATGACGAACTAAAGGTCACCGTTGAGTTTGACCCATCTCAGAGTGCCTATGAATCATCGTTGAAGGTTAGTGTTAGCAAACAAACAATATTAACTCATTTCGCTCAAATCGGTAAAGTGAAAAAGTTGGATAAGTGGGTTCCACATGAACTGAATGAAAAACAAACAAAAGCGTTTGGAAACTTGCTTGATGTTGCTTTCTCGTCGCAAATCTGATACATTTTTAATCGAATTGTCATTTGTGATGAGAAATGGATCCAATATGACAATCGCAAACGTTCAGCACAGTGGTTGAACAAGGATGCATTACCAAAACACACTCCAAAGCGCAATATTCTGTGACGTGGCGGCGCGGAGCGCCCGTCACAAGGGCGAGGGCCCTACCGCGGAGCGAGTGGCGTGCTCATACGAGCACCGAAATAACCCTATTAGTTTTTTTGTATTTTTCTTTGAGTTAGCGGAGGCCGCGCGCCGCGGGCGCGCGGTAGCGGTAGAGACGGGCCCCGCGCCCCGACCGAGTGTACACCCCCGCTCCGAAGGGCGGCGAGAAAAGAAAGGAGCGTCGACCGCCGGGCGGAGGACCACGCCGCCTTCTGCTCTGCGACGCCCGACGAAGGGCCGCTGCAGACACCACCGGGGCTATCCTTCCGACCCCTCCGACGACGGTAGGGCCGGCGGGCCGAGGTCGCGCTTACGATCACGGAGCCCGGAGCCGCGATACCGCGCCGGGATAGACCGGCGGTGGAGCGGCGGGCTCAGAGGCGATTTGGGCAACGCCGGCAAAGAATCGGCTGCCGAAAAGGAAGGGGGAAGAAGTGGGAAAAAAAGGAGAGGATACCCGGTGACGAGTACGGCGAGAGGTAGTAGGAGCTCTCGTTACGAAATTGTCGGTTGCAATTTTTGAGTTAGTTGGAGCTCTCGTTTTCACATTGTCGTTTTGCGCTTTTGGCTGTCGTGTCGATAAAAACAAGTGAGAAGTTTTGTGACGGAGTCCCGGAGTTGGATAACCCTTAGCGGTGACGAGCGAGAGAGAGAGAGCGAGCCAGGGAGAGAGCGAGCGAGAGGACGAGACAGAGAGAGAGCGAGCGAGAGAACGAGACAGAGAGAAAGCGAGCGAGAGGACGAGACAGAGAGAGAGCGAGCGAGAGAACGAGAAAGAGAGAGAGCGAGAGGATTATCGTCGAGGACCAGCCACCCGGGAGCCCGTAACTGTAAGGCCGCCTCACCGCATTCTTTTATTATTATTTTTATTGGTGTGATTGCGATTGTCGTGGCGTGCGAGGTCCCGGCCCCTTGGCTCGACGTTGGGTCGATTAGCAAACGCGAATAGCGGACGTCACGGGTCCGCCGCGGCGTGGTAACAAGCGAGTTACGTATCATATAGCTTTGACGCGGTTTGAAAAAAAAGAAAGAAGGGCGAAATAAAAGTGAGTGTTGTCGAGGTCGCTGTTCTTTTTCTTTTCCTTTTCTTTCCTTTTCCATTCCTGTGTCGGTCGCCGACTGACACAGGCGTGACCATACGGACTCCCCCCCCCCCCCC
>NW_014556548.1:8498-11112 GCF_001313825.1 Dinoponera quadriceps
TTAAAATCACCCCGGAGCTGCCGGTCCCGATTGGGACGAACTCGGGTCGAGTGGCCGACGCGCGGACGGCGACGCCGACCGCGGGGCCCGCAGTTAGTGGGTGCGATTCGCGCACCTGGCGACCACACGGACTCGTGGAAGTCCGGATTTAGTTAGCGGCCCGAGGTTCACCCGTCGGTGTTGCACCGGCGACTCGGAGAAACCGAGTCGTGAATAACGGTCGCAATTCATGAGAAGAAGCTGATGGTGTGGAGTGTTTGGTGGTACAGCGCAGGTGTGATCCATTATGATTTTATGAAACCTGGCTCATCGATCACAGCAGAAATATACTGCAACCAACTGGACGAAATGATGCAAAAATTTAAAGAAAAACAGCCTAGATTGGTCAACAGATCGACTCCTATCTTATTGCATGATAACGCACACAGACCACACACTGCACAAATAACTGTAGCAAAACTACAAGAATTGGAGTTGGAACTTCTTCATCATCCTCCATATTCACCAGACCTAGCCCCCACTGACTACCACTTCTTCTGCAGTTTGGACAACTTTTTAATAGGAAAACAATTTAATTCCGACAATGCTGTAAAACTGGCCTTCCAGGAATTCATTGACTCTCGTCCACCAGGGTTTTATACTACCGGCCTGAACAACCTGTCGCTTAAATGGCAAAAGTGTACAGACAATATGGATACACACTTTGATGAATAAAATAATTTCTTATATTTATAAGTTATCAACCAACATTGCCTTTTTTCTACAAATTTCATCCTTGACGACCTGATATATATATATATATATATATATATATATATATATATATATATATATATATATCTGAAGGTGAACTTAAGTGTTACGTCCTGGTAGAGAACGCAACGACCGCACTCACAAACGCGAGTCCCGAATATATCTGTATGCCGGCGGTGCAGGTCAGAGACCAGAAGGGTCGCTTTACTCTGACGCGAGCGTACGCAGGGTGGTCCTATTTTAGGTCAGGGTACTGAAACCCTTTACCTGGGATGCGGGACCGCGAGCGGAATAATTGAGGGAAGGATAGTGAGTGCGCGATGGTGAGAAAATAGAATGGAAGGTTAAACTAACAAGCTTAACATTTATTAACAAAAGGGCGAATTTTACAATGTTTGAAAAAAGACGAAATTACAGTTTGAGATGACGCACGGCGAGGTATTATAAAATTAATTGTGTGTGTGTGGTGACAAGTTGAGTGTGTAGCGGGAGTATCTTGAAGTGAGAGTAAAAAGTTAGGGGTAGGTGGTTCGGGAAAGGGAGCAGTAGAATCGGATGGGGATGGAGATGAGTCCGGGGTTAGTGGGTCGGGTGTCGGGGAACGCGAAGGTGGGTTGAGGTAACCTGGTGGGGAAACTGGAGGTGAAGTCCAATAGTACGGTGAGGGATAATAATCGCGACAGGATGTCTCGCCAGAAGGGCTTGGTGGGAGATAGTTGGGATCAGGTGAATAGGAAGGAGCGAGAGGGGAACGGGGAGGTGTCGACGAAGTATTCGCGTCTGAAGGGCTTAGTAATGGGTACTTTCGGCTGGGGATAGGAGTTCAGAAAAGGCCCTGAGTTGTGCTACTAGCATGTCGTCGCTAGCCTCGAGCAGGTCTTGATGTGCTAATGCGAGGGGTTCGAGCCTATCCTCTCCATGTAGGGTGCTCACTATGATACGGCGGGGTATTAATAAATGAAGAAACCGAAGCTAATGAGGACGAGTATAAATGATGCTGAATACTTACTCGTTGATTCGTGATGTGTAAATATTTTTTGGATCTCGGGGGCCTGGCTGTCGTCTCGTACCTCGGGTCCTCTGAATGGTAGTTGCATTTGTGACAGTTAACTCGATGTATTGTGCGATTCTGATACTCGGACTGATTATCAGAATATTGAAAATGTATATATTTAGAAAAATCCCGAGTTATACACTGTTATACGCCGCGAGTTTTACGAACAGGTGGCACTAGAGAGATCCCGAAAGACAAAAACCGAAGTGGTAGGCGTGATGTGAAAGCACAACAGAAATCGATAAATGAACAGAATAAAAAAGTGAGAGAGGCTTATATAGGGAAGATTTTTGGGGGTGGCGGATGACGATCGCCAATGAGAAGAGTTTTCGTGGAAAACGGGAAACGGATATGGAAGATTAGAAAATGGATAAGATTACGGATGCGTTGAGAACTCATGACGCATTTGATAGTGTATAATTACATCCTTTTTACAATAGCGCTTATCCAAATCCGCCTATTTCCTGATCATAAAAAAGGAATTTGTTGCTCCCATGGTATCCAGGATGTAACGAAACTATGCGCCTTACGTGGAGACGGAAGAGATGACAGATACGTTGGGAAACTCACGGCGCGTTGTACGGTGACCCATCGTAATCTTATTCCTTTCACGATAACGCTTGCCCGACCTCCGTCTACCTCCCAATCATATATATAAAAAAAGGAATCCGTACTTCCCGAGGTACTCAGGACGATAGTCTTATATACAGGGTGGACCATTTTAATCCATCCAGTCGAATATTTCGAAAACCAAGCCCGGAAGAGAAAAATTTTTCAGACAAAAGTTGTTTGGTTTCGAGGAGACCA
>NW_014556548.1:12578-14657 GCF_001313825.1 Dinoponera quadriceps
AACACGAGGCCTAATAACATCAGCCACACACACACACACACACACACACACAAGCGCGCGTACAGCAGAGAGGGTTTGGAGTCGATAAATACTACGGGAGTGACGAACCGTGGGGTCCTAATCTCTGTTGACACACACAAACACACAAACACACAAAGAGGTGTAAATCCGACCGTGCAACCTCCACCTTGGGTAATGCTAATGCCGGCGGTACCGTAACTTTCAACCCTCATAACTCGAAAAGTACTGATTAAAAAAACGTTTCATTATAGCGTTTTGGAAAGCTCTCGAGGTAAGCTACAAGAATATGCATTGAAAAATGGGGGTTTCCATTTAAGAAATTAAAGGTGACCTTCACGTGATCTTCAAACGACTATCCAAGGTCAAACCAATGACACCATCTTATGTGCCCCTCGAAGTCACAAAACTTTTGTCTGAAACATTTTTCTTTAAAATGTCGCGTTTACGAAAAAATCGGGTGAGACGGGTGGTCTGGGACACCCTGTATACGAGGGCGGATCAAATATAAATGAACCTTTTGCAAAAAAACCATATATTTTTCAAAATCAATTCTAATTTACATTTTTCTGATTTTTCTACATAATCCCCTATCTTATCTATACATTTCCTCCAACGGTCTGGTAATTTTTTAATCTCGGTATCATAAAAAGTTCGCGGACGTGTATCAAATGTAAGAAACCATTAAAAACATGTCGTTCCCCAAACAATAACAAATAGAAGAGCGTTCTTATGTTTACACCGAAGCTTCTAGAAGCTCGCGAAACGACCTATAAAACGGCTACCGCTCGCAGGCAGAAAGAGAGAGTCGCCACAGGCAGAGTCAGTCAGCATAGAGAAAGAGAGAAAAGCACGCAGAGAGAAAGAAGGCAGAGAAGAGAGAACTCAGTGAAGGCAGAGAGGGCTAAGAGAGAACTAAACTAAGCACGTCTACCAAGCAAGTGACAAACACGCGAGAATTCGACAAGTGTAAAACAATTATAACACGACCAATAAACGCATCGTGATACACTCAAACTAAAAAGAACGCTAATTCCATCAACCACGCCATAATCAAATTAATCAAATCAATCAAACGCGTAACAAATTCCTGACAACTTTATTTTGACTTTTAAACTCTAAAATCATAACCTCTCTCTTACACAAACCAATTGCACATGAACTGCTATACCTCCTCGTTCATTGTGAAGCGCTGTCCACCAAAGGCTTCCTTGAGTGGCCCAAGCATATGGAAGTCGTATGGTGACAGGTCTGGGCTGTAGAGTGAATGTTCTAGGACAGCTCAGTGCATATCGGCCAATTTTTGTTGTGTTACTGCTGCGGTGTGGGGTCTGGCGTTGTTATGGAGAAGCAACACACTTCTGATCGGAATGCCGCGCCTTTTTGACTGATAGGCAGTTCGAACTGAAGTTCCTGAGAGATTTCAAGAACAGTTAAGTGTCGATCGTCTTCGATGATTTCTCGAACAGCCTCGGTGTTCTGTGCTGTAATGCTGGTGCGAGGACGGCGCGGGTGGGCAATGTTTTCAACACGCTCCCGTCTTTTTTTAAATTCCTTACACCACTGCTTCACCTGAGCCCATGAAAGGGTTCTTTCCCCGAACTGTGGGAGTAAACGACGCCGAATTTCAGCAGCATTTACATTTTCGTTGACGAGAAACTTATTAATAACACGTCGTGTAACTGCGGAGTATATCTCTTTCTCGCTCATCGTGATTGCTGCTCAGGGTAAAAAGCACGTGGCGCGCCAACGTTATTACTGCCTTCCACATGACCCTCCTCCACTGTCCAAAACTGTTGCAGACCCCTCACGCCGCCGACGGGCGCGCAAAAGGCTCGTTTATATTTGATCCACCCTCGTATATATTAGGTGTACCGGTATGAAGTGAGCGTTTTTTTGTGAAATCAAAACACTATTTTTTAATGGGAAAGTAAAAAACATTTTATTCAAAGTATTGGCCATTGCTAGTTACACATTTTTCCCATCTTTCAGGCAATTTGTGGATTCCACGCCAATAAAACTGTTCGTCTTTTGAAGCAAACCAATTAGTCACCCAATTTT
>NW_014556549.1:0-1064 GCF_001313825.1 Dinoponera quadriceps
TAAATTTGCTAACGATTCAAAGTGTAAATGTACATGATCCTTGCACACAGGTAAATTACACACAATTATATAATTACATATTTTTACTAATATTTAACTAATAATAATATTTTACTTGCAACTAAGTGCGTACAATGTGTCGGAAAAATAATAAAACTAAATTTATATATGCCACCATGAGTACATGTCTAGAGCAATTAGTGCTAATTATTGAAATGATCTAACGAAAATAATGACGCACATACATTCAATAAATATTCAACGTTACATCAAGCATTTTCATTACTTGCAGCGTAAATGAAACATTCACAGCAAAACAGATATCGAATCGAATAGAAACGAATCATTATGCAAATCTCAAACCTAAAGTATAGGGAAATCCGATCAAATGTATTAAACAAGATAATCCTTGAGACACGGAATCTGCTTTTTATAGCTGCACTGCTGGACTGGTGTAAAAAGTTGAAGTGAGAAAACATATATTTGCCTCACTTTACCTTGTTGCGCTAATAATCAGCTACGCAGCTATGAAAAACAGACCGAAGTTTATCGCAGTCGATTGGTAGTAAAGAACGCGCGTGACAGTAATGAAGAGTATATCTAAGAGACAAAACGATGGTCATGCAAGCTTCTGACGCGGTCAAAAAGACTTATTTGCACTACTATCACATAATTTGACGAATAGTTATTAATGGTACTTAGTGTGCCCTCCAAGACAGATAATTAAAAATTTCGTAACTTAAGGAACAAATGCTCATCTGAGGCAATCATTAGATCGGTCAGTGTGAGAGTTGTGAGAATGAAATACTAGAGACACTTCATAGAAAATACAAGTCTTAAATAATGTCTTCGATAAAGTGCATTACATTCGAAGAAGAACTGAAAAAATCCAGAACTGAAGTTGTTAGCATACAAATATTGAGAGAATGATAAGAGAAGAAGGTAGTTTCAAATAAATAGAAATCGACTGAGTCAATTTTACGATACACATATATATCATGTAGTACTAAATCAATATTGGAGAAAGGAACTTTTAAAAATATTTCCGGTTACCTTTACAACTG
>NW_014556550.1:0-1111 GCF_001313825.1 Dinoponera quadriceps
GTAACATTTTGGAGAAGTTCTCCGTCAGCTCCGTGTCTTTCTCGTCACGTTTCGCTATTTCGCCGCGAAACTCAATTCTCACGCGCCTATTAACCATCTCCTGGCTGGTCCTTTTATGGTCGCGAGATCGTGTCCTACGATCGACTTGCAGAAATGAGAGGAGCGTGACGGCGAAATAAGTGGCGGTGGATCACGGAGGGGGAGAGAGAAANACTGGGAATATAAGGCAGAATGTGGATCAAGGTCGGATGAGGGGCGAAGGGGCGAGCTTTCCTCAGGGAGAGGAAAAGTCGAGGTGTATCGCGTGCCCAGAACGTCCCGGGAATAACGAAAGATTGGGACGACGAGGAAATTTTATCGCGCTCAGGCGGTCGATGTGTGCGGCGAGGCCAAGAGGTAGGAGAAATCGCGGGGGCGAGATTTATCAAATTTTCGAANCCATACACTCGGCGTATCGAAGCAGACGCTTCCATTTCTCTACGGCCTTCTATCTATCTCGCTCTTTTTTCCGCTCGCACCTTACTTTCCGTTCCGGCCACCACCATCACCCGTCCTGGTGCTCCCCTATTTTTCCGCCCTTCTATCCTTCCTCGATCCGACACCTCTTTCACGCGCTTTCCCGGTATACACCCTCCCCCCGTTGTCTGGGCTTCCTCTCGTTTACGCTTGAGCGCCGGCTCGGCTCGCGCGCGCACAGCCAATGATTCCCGATTTCTCAATTCCGCGGATACCTGCAGGCAAAATGCCTCTCCGAGGTGCGGACCCGAAAGATCCCCGGACGCAAACACAGTCCCAGAAATTGAAAATCAAATATCTCAGGGGACGAGTATGTACGGGGATTGTTGTTTGTTCGTATTCTNTACCATCACCCATCCTCATGCTCCCCTATTTTTCCTTCCTCGATCCGATATCCCTTTCACGCGCTTTCCCGGTATACACCTTTCCCCCGTTGTCTGGGCTTTCTCTTGTTTACGCTTGAGCGCCGGCTCGGCTCGCGCACGCACAGCCAATGATTCCCGATTTCTCAATTCCGCGGCTACCTGCAGGCAAAATGCCTCTCCGAGGTGCGGACCCGAAAGATCCCCGGACGCAAACACAGTCCCAGAAATTG
>NW_014556550.1:1295-2043 GCF_001313825.1 Dinoponera quadriceps
TCCGAGGTGCGGACCCGAAAGATCCCCGGACGCAAACACAGTCTCAGAAATTGAAAAACCAATATCTCAGGGGACGAGTATGTACGGGGATTGTTGTTTGTTCGTATTCTCCTGAGATGAGATCTTGAAACTTGGTGATCAATGAAAATTACCTTTCCGGGATGTTTCGTAATCAAGTTCGACACGAGGAATATTTGTCCACGCGTTATTTTCGCGCCCACCGAGACTGATAAATATTTGTTCCCTATACCGGAAGAATACCGCGCGGGGTTTTGAGTGCACATAAAAATATGTTCGCAAACACATTCGAAATATTTGTCGCAAACAAGTTCCGGGGGTGGTGTCCACGCCGAAAGTCAATAGAGAAACTGGCAGAACACTTTAATATTATTTCTGTTTGCTTTGCAAGCCGGTCAAGTTTCATCGAACTCGAAAGGAGAATCCGGCTTATATACGTTTCTTGCGTATTGCGCATTCTTGCGTATTGCGAACTTTAACCGCACAAGCCCGAACTTTTTAATCACACCTGCCTTTACCTTTTTGCTTAAATTTTTACTTTTTATATTTATTTTGGTGGAAAATCTCTCGGCCTTTTTATCGCGAAGGAGAAAAGTTTCATTCTAGTATAATTTTTCCATGACCTCCCATGGTATCCCCCCGGGATGATTTTAATCCCCTGATCTCACTTCGCCGATCGCACAAAGTTGCCCAACTTTACGTTGCAATGAGACGGAAGAGCGCGGGGGGA
>NW_014556550.1:2119-3028 GCF_001313825.1 Dinoponera quadriceps
CGAAAATCAGAAGGGCTCCCGCGCGACGTGGTGTTTGTCTTCGGGGCATCTTCGAGCTCGTCCGTCTGATTCCCTCCCTCCCACTCGTGCAGTCTTCTGGGTCCATTGTCCGGACTCATTTTGTTTGGGCTCCGATGGCTCTTTTAGGGAAATTGTTCTCCGTGAGCCGGAAAGAACTGCGGAGCGACTGTGTAATAATCGACTCGGGAAACGATGAAGCTGTCGCAATTAATTTCCGCTCGTGGAGGCGACTCCGTTTGACAAAGGAAACGAGGAGGGAACTTCGTCCCTTCATCCTCCCTGCTTCTGTGTCGTTCCATTCCATTCCATCGATTAGACCCGCGAGTTTTAATCCGCCGTTTTCCGATGTAATCACCCTATGTAATTCACTCGCCGTTTCTCGGAAACGTGTACGACGTGATGAAGTGTAGACCAAAATTGCGCCTGTCCGNGGGTCCATTGTCTGGACTCAGTTTGTTTGGGCTCCGATGGCTCTTTTAGGGAAATTGTTCTCCGTGAGCCGGAAAGAACTGCGGAGCGACTGTGTAATAATCGACTCGGGAAACGATGAAGCTGTCGCAATTAATTTCCGCTCGTGGAGGCGACTCCGTTTGACAAAGGAAACAAGGAGGGAACTTCGTCCCTTCATCCTCCCTGCCTCTGTGCCGTTCCATTCCATTCCATCGATTAGACCCGCGAGTTTTAATCCGCCTTTTTCCGATGTAATCACTCTATGTAATTCACTCGCCGTTTCTCGGAAACATGTACGACGCGATGAGGTGTAGACCAAAATTGCGCCTGTCCATAAATCCGAGTTAATTCAGCAGTTCTAACAGCTCGTGTAATCGCGCGGTTTGACATAATTACTTAAACATTTCACGTGTTTGTTCGAGTCCCATAAATAACTCC
>NW_014556551.1:0-1665 GCF_001313825.1 Dinoponera quadriceps
CAAAATTGCTCAATTTCGACCAAAAACAGCATCGCATTAACATTGCTGGTGAGCTGTAGGACTCTGTCCGCGACGACCCAAATTTGCTCCAGAGGGTTATAACTGGTGACGAATCATGGGTTTATGGTTATGACGTGGAAACCAAAGCTCAATCATCCCAATGGAAGCTGCCGCACAAGCGGCAGACCGAAAAAAGCACGCCAAGTTCGGTCGAATGTGAAGGTTTTGCTAACAGTTTTCTTCGATTGCAGGGGCGTGGTGCATCATGAGTTCTTGCCACAGGGTAGAACGGTCAATAAGGAATATTACCTGCAAGTTATGCGCAATATGCGCGAAGCAATCCGCCAGAAACGCCCGGATTTGTGGAAGAACAAAAATTGGCTTTTGCATCATGATAACGCCCCTGCTCACACATCGTTGCTTGTGCGCGAATTTTTGGCCAAAAACAACACCCTAATGACGCCGCAGCCACCGTATTCCCCAGATCTGGCCCTCTGTGACTTTTTCTTGTTCCCGAAACTGAAGAAGCACATAAAAGGACAACGCTACGTTACGATTGAGGAGATAAAGACGGCATCGAAGGATTTGAACAGACCTCGTATACTGGCTACTGGGAAGGAGATCTCAACTTTTTATCTATAATAAGCTACTTTTCTACCAACAAATACTTAAACCAGTCTGATTATATGGAAGCCAGCTTTGGGGCTATGCTAAGCAAAGCAATAACAAAAACAAACAATCATTCCAAAATAGAGTGCTGATGAATATAATCAATGCTCTATGATATTTTCGTAATTCTGATATCCATAGAGATTTCTGACTCAATTTTGTTAGAGATGAGATCTAAAGTTTTGCACAAAAGCTATGACTACACACTTAGTCAACATGTGAATACTGAAACAACGCGAATCCGAGACAAAAATAGCTTGGTGGGAAGCTAAAGGGAACTAAACCATTTGAGCTAGTAACCTGATATACAAATCCATTACTGTTACTCATATTTTAAACCCTGCGGTCAACCAATAGGTGTGACCCTAGACATATCAATTATATTATTATTTAACTAATATCTTAGCTAGCTTGTGGCTAGTTACAAGTATAGTGTCCGTAAATGATCTAAAAAAGATATATAATAATTTGAATTCAAAAGCCTATTAATCTTAATCTTAATGATCTTAATCTTATTAATCTTAATGATCATTATTAACAAAAGCGTTAAGAGCTGCGAGCGAAAGGATCATAAATATAATTTCAAATTATGTGAGTGTTTACCCTGCATTCGTTAAATTGCACCATCACTGTACACCAGCTTTTTTCGTAATGTTTTTTACAGTCGACTAATATTTACTTGATATAAAAATAATGGTCGCTAATATATCCTACAGAGTTGATGTGCAAGGTATCTTAATCGAATATTTTTTCTAAACAATGAATGGTAAATGTGAAATGTAAAATGTAAAATGCGGATGTTTCATGGTCAAGATATCAAAATTTTTAACTTACTCATTATACATCGATCAACATAATGAAACGACAATTTAAGAATTCGTAAATAAATAAAACTTGTTTTCATTAAATTTATAGCTCATATTTGGAGATAAAGTGTATTTTAAAGTTGCCAAAATATTTTGGTGTACAATGTGTAAACAATTTAAAACGGAATAC
>NW_014556551.1:1698-1934 GCF_001313825.1 Dinoponera quadriceps
AAGATATCAAAATTTTTAACTTAGTCATTATACATCGATCAACATAATGAAACGACAATTTAAGAATTCGTAAATAAATAAAACTTGTTTTCATTAAATTTATAGCTCATATTTGGAGATAAAGTGTATTTTAAAGTTGCCAAAATATTTTGGTGTACAATGTGTAAACAACTCAAAACGGAATACTTTTTCTACGTTGTGTTTTTTCATGTGATATGTGTTCATTAAATAGAAAG
>NW_014556552.1:0-2203 GCF_001313825.1 Dinoponera quadriceps
TATATATGTGTGTAAGCATTTTTTAAACAATGTAATATCAGTACGTGATCGATTTGAAAATTAAATGACACAAATTATTATATTGTATCAGATATATATAAAAACGGAATAATTATTCTCATTTATTTTTATATAAATGTTATTCTTAAATTTAGCAAACATGCAAAATTAGAATAGTGGTGTACCCCAACAAATTAGCCAACCAACTCATGACTGATAAAATTATTCCCCACAAACTTAAAAATAAAATACCGCAAGATATCTTGGTTAACTCATATGAGCCTTAGGCTCAAAAGAATGATCTGGGTGCATCAAAGGATGCACTCATCTATTTTACACACAATACAAATATTACTGAATGTCCTTAATTAAATGATAGATTATAATATCAAAAGAGATTTAAAAAATGTAGCAAATATTACATATCATATAAATTGATATAAATTGTTTGCGCTATCGCGTTTTCCCATTTTAATGATGCACTATTGATTTTTCCAAAGGTCTAGATTGAAATAATTCACATACATCTCTTACAGTTTGTCATTATATCCCATTATTGTTAAAGAAAAGCACAAAGTGTTTACGATGTCATTACCGTAACAAAACTTTCCAAGTTGATTACAATTAACTTTGCCACTGTCACCACGCAAATTGTCTGACTCTTCACGATTAGTATCAGGAGTAATTTCTTGGCCGTTTTCGAAATCTCGTACCATGTTGCATTGTAACTGCAGAAGGTTGAAGCAAATAATGAAATTATATCATAGAAGATCATTCTTGATAAATGTGACTATGACTTACGCAGCTACGAATACACCTATACTGTGATCAGTAATCTGTTGACCTATCCAGCTATGAAAAAAAAAGCTACCGGTTTGGCATAATGCCAGCGTGAGATATACTATTATTTCAATGGATCGATGCATGCGGAGCACAATCTACGACATTACACAGGGAACGATCGTAAGTGCTCGTTAAATTTTTTTAATGACGAGTAAACGAATCTACTCACCATTGCGCATAAAAAGCAGTGCATTATGAAACTCAAGCCAATCTCAATGATCAGGAATACGGCAAACGTGATGTCAATCAGCTTTACAAACCTTGAACCGATTTTATTACGTTAAATAGCGTTAACGATCAAGCTATTATGTCAATCGATATTTATACTGACGCTTTAATTTTCATATGAAGATTAATGCACCGGACTAAATGTTGAACAACCTAGTCTCTTTTTGAACGGATATCGTGAGCAATCCATTTTGAGGAATTTCGTACTATATTCTCCAAGTGGTAACTATACTGAGAAAAGACATAAAATAAAAAAAACTATGTTTAAAGATTAAACAAATTTTGTTACAAAACAATCAAATTAATTTAAATACAAATTGATAAAAATTGAATAAAAATTGAATAAAAGTCTTATTAATGCAGAAGAAATCTGACGTAAAAAGAGGAACTTAGAGCAGTTCCAAAGAATTTGTTCATTTAGAGAGTGTAATTGGCGCTATCTATCTGTCAATTTTTTGGGTAATGATTTACAGAAACAAAACAGTTGTGAACAGATTTGAAACTATTAATAATACAAATAAGTTTCCGCCGTTTTCAAAAGATGGCTTCACCGACAAGATTATTTTGAAATCGTCAGATGTAAAACATCATATAGAAAGTTTGGACACCTGGCAACAACATAACCTTAAAATATCATTGACTTTGTAGTATTGGCAGTGTACATTTTTTTCGTTCAAAATGTCGAGTTTTGTACCGAATAAGCGTCATTTGCGGGAAGTTTTGATTTATTTCTTTCATTTAAAGAAATCTGCTGCTGAGGCGCATCGGTCGCTTGTAGAAGTTTGATGCTGCTTTAAGTAAGAGAAGTTGTCGTGAGTGGTTTCAAAAGTTTAAAAACGGCGAGTTTGACGTGGAAGATAAAGAACGCGAAAGAAGGCCAGTAAAGTTTGAAGACGCTGAGTTAGAGGCATTATTGGACTAAGACTCATGTCAAACTCAAGAGCAGTTCGCAGAAAACTTAGGAGTGACTCAACAAGCAATTTCAAACCGTCTCAAGACCATTGGTATGGTACAAAAGCAAGGAAATTGGGTTCCGCATGAACTCAAACCCAGAGACGTCGAACGCTGTCTTTTCACGTGCGAACAACTTCTCCAAAGACAAAATCGGAAGGGTTTTTTGCATCAAATAGTG
>NW_014556553.1:0-22742 GCF_001313825.1 Dinoponera quadriceps
AAAAAGATGCTCGCAGGTAAGAGATTTGGCTCTAATGAGGAAATGATCGCCGAAACAAACGCCTATTTTGAGGCTAAAGATAAATCGTATTTTAAAAAAGGTAGAGAAATGTTAGATAGGCGCTGGAGTGACTGTATCGCTTTTGATGGAAACTATGTTGATGATTAAAATCTATTTTTACAAAAAAAGTTGTGTTTTCTTTATTAGACGGGGAACTTATCAGCCCACCTGTTACGTCTCTGTTTAGAAAAATGCATTTTTCTCAAAATGGAGCAAATATCAGCACAAGCGTTTTTGTACATATTTAGTAGATACTAATAACTTACAAATCATGAATTCTCTTAGAATTTCATAAAACTTTTTTTGTAGCCCTCTGTAGAATTTTTCATTTTACTACATGCATCATAATAACAAAATAAAATATTTATACCTTATACCCACTCAATTATCTCTATTATCCTATAAAATTCTAAAAGAGAAAGTTTTTGAAAAAATACAAAAATATATTGTATTCATTTTTAACGTTCTTTAGGATCAGAAAACCAAGGTATTACTACAATGATTCAGTACAATGAAGTATTTCGAAGTCTGTCATAACAGCGAAATTTACAACTGGTTTTTTCTTTATTGTAACGACGATTCATTAAATGCCGTATGTTTTCATAAACCTTGAACATTTCTACATAACACTATAATAATTAAAAGCTATAACAATAAAAGCTATAACAATAAACTTTCTTTCTTGAGATTTAAGCCGCTCAAACGGAGCTTTGGTCGCACTGTGCGACGAAGAGAAGTACAAGAAGACACAAAGGGGAAGCAAAGAAGACCACCAGAGACAGGGGCGGAAAAACGCCTACGTAGAGAACATCGCGGAATTATCAAGTGACGCCTTACAATACATTCACACTATTGATAAGTCGCCGAGGAAACGCCGAGGCTACTGAATATCACGATTGCAGATTACCGAGTGGCAGCGGGGCAAAGTCAATAAGACCGAGGTTCAAATAAAACAGCAAAGAACAACAGGTTAGACCGTTATCGAGGCCTAGGGCGAGAGGCGTAAGAGACGAAAAGCAGACCGAGGCAGGCAATTGGCTGCTATCAGGAGGAAGAAAAACTCCCGCAAATTTGCGAAAAAGTTGTGAAAAAGAAAGGGTTACTAATACTACCCGAAATTCCTGCGCTCTGCAGATTTACTCTCTTTGATGGCGAGAGTAAGCAAGTACGAATAGTAGAAATGATCTCTGCGCGTCATCATTTCACGTACCGTTTCTCCCGATTTTGAACTCTTGTTAAGTGCGAACGCGGAATCACGATAGAAATTCTCGCCGCTAAGGAGTCACCGCCGAGGTCGACAGGACCTTTGATAAATTAATGCGAGAACAGAGACTGCGAGTGCAAAAAACGAGTGGGTGAGAGCGATTACGTGCTTGTACGTTATTGAGGCGATTAACCCGTTACCGCGAAAAACTCTACAGACCCTCTCATCTCCGATTTAAAACAGAGCTACTGGCTCCGCACGAAATGTCTTCGCGGAGAACTTTATGAAAACCGCAGCTGAAAGGCCAGCGCGACCATTACGAGGGCACGGATACTCCGCATCTGGCGCCCAAACGTTAGGGTAGAACTCAGCAAAATCTTCACACTTCGCCAAATTTTCAGCTTATTCCGCCTAGCGCTATTTTCCTTACGTCTTTCCTCGCGCGCGGCTCACGAGCTATGCGAGGCTCAATACCGCGACGCATGAATAGCTTTCTATGTCACCCGCAATAAGGTTCTATTATTGCGTTTTTTTTTAATAGCATTCCAATTAGGCCTATTCCACTGATGATCGAAACGATCTTTTATGTTATTTAAAAGTAGTAAAATGAAATAATAAATTAAGAGAAAAATAGATATTCAATCTGATTTTCGGGATCTTTTATAAACGAAATTAAAAACATCGAGCTGTATATTGCACGCAGTAAGTAGCATAAGACGCTGTAAAGAATCGTCGTTTAATGAAGAACGTTTCTCATTTTTTTTAAATTTCATTTTTGAAAATGGACTCTCATATAAATATGTAAATTCAAACATGGAGTAAATTTGCAGTCCAAAATCTTGAAGCTTGGGGTATGATGAGATTTTTTAAATTTTATTAAAATCGGCAACAGCTTTTTTTACTGTTTTGAAAGAAATGTCATTTTGCAAATTACACAACTTATCTTGCAAGTCAAGATGCTTTTTTTCAAGAATTACTGATATCAATAATCACATAAAGGACAAATTGGAGAATCTTCTGAAGTCATGTAGTTATTTTTCTTTATGTCTTGATGAGAGTACCGATATTCAACATGTGAGCGAATTAAGTATTTTTACTCGAATCGTGCAAGATAATTTGTTATATGTTGAGGAATTTTTAGATTTTGTCTCGTTACATAACACAATAACGGTTCTTGATATTTTGTTGGCAGTTGAAGAATCGCTTAAAAAGACGTAGATTTGATGTAGATTTCAGTAAATGTTTTTCGATCAGGATTGATAGCGCAAAAGCTAACAGGTTTAAAGATAGTATTTGCCGTTTAATTAGAACAGCGAAATTTAAACATTCCCATTATATATTGTATTAATCAGCAGGAAACAATATCTGATAAAGTTCTAAAATTATCTACAGCTACGGAATCTGTGATAAAAATAATTCCTATTCCTATTTTGGCGCTACAGCTTGAGTTCGAGCTTGGGCCGAATTCTCTTTTACATATGCATGTGGTGTGCACCCAGATTGTACACATACATATGGGATCTACAGTTTAACGCCGGTTCCAAACGGCAGTTGGAGAGAAGTTTTCTTGGCATGTGGTTACTCTTGGTGGTTTGCCGGACCATTGAAGAGGAGCTACGAGAGTATGAAAATTTTTCTGATTCTGCTGGGGATCGAACCCGGGACCTCAAGCATAGTAGACAAGTGCGCTGTCTACCATACCACGATCGCGCTCGATAAAAATAATTAATTTTATTAAAGATTGACAAAAATATTTTAATTAACAAAAATTTCAACTGTTTCTTCACGAAAATATTGCTGTTCATACAGATGTCCCGCTTCATTGACCAGTTCATTTGCCTTGTACTACAAAGTATGTGGAGGTATTTTTAACTGTAAGAAAAAAAATTCTCCTTTTCCTGGTAAAAATGAAGAATTAAAAATTTTATAAATATATATCACTTTTACAAGATGTCACATTTCTTGCTAAAAGTTTTTTTATTACTGACATGACTAATCAACTCAGGCTTCTTAATTTAAAGCTGCAGAAACCGGATTAAAATATTTCTCAATTAATGCATCATGTTTCATCATTGCATCAATGCAAAATATAAAATATTTCTCAGTTAATGCATCATGTTTCATCATTGCATCAATGCATTCTTTCCGAAGAAATTTATAATTGATAAAATATTGTAAATTTAAATCAAGTATTTTTCATTTCTTCCCATCTTGCCAGATTCCTCTGAAAGAATACGGCAGTAACTGTAATTTCCATGAATATACTCATTTCGTAGATTTTTTTATAAAAGAATTCAATACGCGTTTCATTTGTATTAAAATGCTTAGAACCGATTTAATTCTGTTCAAGAGTCCTATTAGAACTCTAATTGAAGAACAGCATCGTGACTTGCAAGATGAGTTATGTAATTTGCAAAGTGACATTTCTCTCAAAACAGTAAAAGAAACTGGTGCCAACTTTTATAAAATTTTAAAAACCTTATCATACCGCAAGCTTCGTGATTTTGGACTAGAAATTTATTCCATGTTTGGATTCACACATTTATGTGAAACTTCATTTTCAAAAATGAAATTTATAAAAAATGTAAAACATTCTTCATTAAGCGATAATTCTTTACAGCATCTTATGCGGCCTGCAGTGTGCAATATGCAATTCGAAGTTTCTAGTTTCGTCTGTGCAAGATTTCGAAAGTCGAACTGAATATTTATTTTTCTCTTAATTTATTATTTCATTCTGCTACATTTAAGAAACATAAAAGGTCGTTTCATTCATCAGTGGATTAGGAGATACCATTAAAAAAAAAATGTTAATAATAGTACCTCATAGGTGACGAGGAAAGATATTCACGCGTCGTACGTTATTGAGCCTCGTATGGCTTGCGGGACGCGCGCGAGGGAGGGCGTAAAAAGAATAGTGCTAGGTGGAGCAAACTGGAAATCGAGAAAAGTGTAAAGATTTTACCAAGCTCTGCGTAAAGGTTACCGTCCCGTTCCCGTTGGAAAAAACGTTGCGGCGGAAACTGTGTCGACATTCCAGATATTTTTATCCGAACCGCGATAAACGGTTGCAAACAATAACAGTAAATTCGTTATCTACGAGGTCTGTTCAAAAAATATCGCGAATTTTGTGTTTTTTCAAAAATTAATTATTTATTCATGAATATCTATTATGTCTCCTTCAAAGTAATACCCATCAGATATTATACACTTGTGCAAACGTTTTTTCTAATCCTCAAAGCACTTCAAAAAATCATTTTTTGTAATCTTGTTCAGCTGCTCCTTCGATGCCGTTTCTATCTTCTCAATCGTAGCGTTGCGTCGTCCTTTCATGTGTTTCTTCAGTTTCGGGAACAAGAAATAGTCACAGGGGGCCAGGTCTGAGGAATATGGTAGCTGCGGCATCATTAGTGTGTTGTTTTTGGCCAAAAATTCACGCACAAACAACGATGTGTGAGCAGGAGCGTTGGTACGAATTTCGCGGGGACCCGTCTCATGTCCAAATCATTAGTAAAAATCGAATGGCACGAGCCAATCGATATGTTTAGGTCATTAGCAACTTCTCTAACTGTGATTCGACGATTGGCCAATACTATTTTCTTCACTTGATCAATGTTTTCGTCTGTTGTTGACGTGCTCGGGCGTCTGGCAGGCTCTTCGTTGTTCACATCTTCTCGGCCCTCTGAGAATATTTTGCGCCACCGATAAACGTTGTTTCGGTCCAAGGTAACTTCACCATATGCCACAGTCAACATTCGGAATAAGTCCGCGCACTTTATATTGTTAGATTCTTTGATCCATTTTTTGGAATAGGCAAAAATCGAATACGAGCCAAAACACGTCCATGCAAAAGAGCTGTCGAAGTTAAACTGAATATTCAAAATGGCCGAACTTGTCGGCATAAGTGAGGGACATGAGTACCAACATAACGCCACAAAAAAATCGAAAATCGAATATACGTAACCCACGGAAATTCAAAATTCACGATACTTTTTGAACAGACCTCGTAAGTTATAGTTAAGTTCGAAGCAACTACTAAGGTTTAAGTGAGAGTAATAAGCTATTTACTGTTGTCTCGCTCTTCGATTTGCGTCCTCTATTTTAATTTTCTTATTTTGTCATTATTTACTTTTTCTTTTGCTTGGAGTAACTATTAGTATTTATTACCATTATTATTGTCATGATAATTATTATTACTATTCTTGTATATACTCGCTTCTATAAAAGAATAATACTATATTCCCATATATTAATCAAGGAAATATGATAGATACAGGGTGTAGAAGAATGAAACCGGAATTTCTCTATAGATGGTGCTAGCCATCAGTTTAGGGACTGTAAGACCGCTTCTGCAGCGCCATCATCTCCCTCTAACAGCTGACGAAGATTTTCAACACACAACAACCCAAGTTCCATACACCGGTATATTTTTCTATAACCTTAAACATGTCGAGTTTTTTGTGCCTACGAACTACGATTTGCGGACAACATTGGTTTTTTATATCATTTGGAGAAAACTGCTGCAGAATCGTATCGAATGCTTGTCGAAGCTTACGGTGAACATGTTCTTGGTAAAACACAGTGTTTCGAGTGGTTAAAAAAATTCAAAAGTGGTGATTTGGACGTGAGAAACGAAGAGCGTGGGAAACCACGAAAAAAGTTCGTAGACAACAAATTGCAAGTTTTATTGGATAAAGATGATACTCAAACTCAACAAGAATTTGCGGATGAATTGAATGTGACTCAGAAAGCTGTCTCAATTTGTTTGAAAGCTATGGGGAAGTTTCAGAAAGTGGGAAAATGTGTTCCGCATAAACTGAATGAAAAACAGCAAGAAAATCGAAAAACCATTTGTGAAATGCTGCTCGACAGATACAAAAGAAAGTCTATCGTATCATGACAGGTGATGAAAAATGGATATATTTTGAGAATCCTAAGCGTCAGAAATCATGGGTGAATCTAGGCGAACCATCGACATCCACTGCAGGACCAAATCGCTTAGGAAAGAAGACAATGCTCTGTGTTGGTGGGATCAGAAGGGTGTAATCTATTATGAGCTGCTAAAACCTGGTGAAACCGTTAACACTGATCGCTACTAACAGCAAATGATCGATTTAAATCGGATATTGCGTGAAAAACGATCGGAATATGGAAAAAGGCAACACAAAGTCATTTTGCTCCATGTTAATGCCCCATCACACACAGCAAAACGGGTCAGGGAAACGATCGAGGCGTTCAATACCTGTTGGAAAATATTAACGCATGCGGCTTATTCTCCAGACTTGGCTCCTTCCGATTATCATTTATTCTCATCAATGGGACACGCTGTCCCTGAACAACGCTTCAATTCGTATGAAAATGTACGAAAATTGCTCGATAGCTGGTTAGCTTCAAAAGAAGAAATGTTTTTTTGGCGTGGCATTCATAAACTGCCGGAGAGGTGGGAAAAATGTATAAATAGCAACTGACATTATTTTGAATAAAATATATTTTATCATTTTCATACAACAGACGTGTAATTTTTACAAAAAAATTCCTGTTTCATATTTCTACACCTGGTACATTTATTTATGAGTATATATTGAGTTAAAAGGTAAGAATCCTTTTTAAGCCTGAACATAATTGGAACATATTTTTTGTACATACAGTGGTGGACATATGCAATGGGTAACGAAAGTATTCCAACGGTTAGATTTCTTATCTTTAGCACATAAAATATGTATGTAAATCCTGAATATTTAAAACCATTTATTATAGTATAGCAAGAAGGAAGTCCAAAATGTATGTTAGTAAAATAAGAAAATAATCCAATCATATATACAGTGTTTACATATTTATTTGAATTACGCACCTGGCATGGGTAACGAAAGTACTCGAACCCCGGAAATATTGTTACATTTTTGTGTCAATATTTTGTAGCACCACTATTTTCATTGACTATTTCTGTTAAACAACGTTCCATACTATGTACTACCGTTTTTGTAAAGATAGTTACAATTGAATTACATATTTTTTAATTTTATACATTAGCATTTGTTTTGACGTAATTTTATATTTATGTAGTCTTTTTCCAATTTGTGCCCACAGGTGCTCAATTGGACTAAAGTTCAGGCTTTGTGGGGAAGTGCTTAACACGTGTGGTGTATTTTAAATGATCCATTCCTTATCAATCTTAGCTGTGTGCTTGGGATCATTATCTTGTTGGAAGTAAAAGTCTTCAGGTGACCCCAGTTTTCTGGCACTATCTTTTAAATTATATTTTTTAAATATTTAGATACTTATATTTATCGAGGATACCATCAATAAACACTAATTTTCCGGTTCAATTAGCTGTCATGCAGCCACATACAATGATATTGCCACTTTCATGTTTGACTCTTTGTTTTAAATGCTTTACTTGCAAGTCTTTAATTGGTTAAGGACATATATAATTCTGCTTATCTGAACTGAAGACATTGAATCTAGATTCGTCTGAGAATATGACTGTCCCAGAAGCAATTATTTGTAGTAATATAAGTTTTCGCGAATTGCAATCTTTTTCATCGATTTATTTTATTAATGTAAGGCTTCTTCTTGGCAATCTGCCATGATAATTATTGTCCCACAGTAACCGTCGACATAATTGGGGATGAACCTGCTTATCATACATTTCTCGAAACATATTTGCCGATTTAGGAGCAGAAGTTGCAAGATCTTATTTTTATTTCCCTAATTATAGTTTTCTCTTCTCTGCTTCTCAATTTTTTTGATTGACCTGAACGAGCTTTATTAGCAACAGTCCCGTGATTTTCAAACTTCTTTATTATGTAATGCATTGTAGATTTATTTCTATTTACAATTTTCGCAATCTCATTATAAGATTTACCGTCTATACTTAGTTTTAATATTGGGAGTGTGAATAATTTCTCGCCGTTTCACCATCAGATAGCGGTATAAAAATTTTTTGTGTATAATTCAACATGATGACGCATCTATATTGAAGTTCTATAACCTATGTTTAAAATCAGTGCGTGTCTTTCTATTAACCTATAAAGAACATTTTCTTTTTGTAGCGTAAAACGTGTCAAATTTCGTGCCAAATAAACCGTTTTTGCGGGGAATTTTACTGCACTATTTTATTCAGAAGAAATCTGCAGCTGAAGCACACAGAAATCTTGTAGAAACATATGGTGATCATGCTCTGTCGGAAAGAACATGTAGATATTGGTTTAACCGATTTAATGGTGATTTTGATGTTCAAGATAGAGAGCGCAGTGGTGCACCAAAAAAGTTTCAAGACGAAGAATTGGAAACATTACTTGCTGAAGATCCATGTCAGACACAATCCGATGTTGCAAAATCATTAGGAGTTGATCGAACAACAGTTTCGAAACGTCTGACAGCATTAGGAATAATATAAAAGAAAGGATCTTGGATGCCGTACGAACTGAAGCCGAGAGACGTCGAACGGTGTCTTGTCACGTGTGAACAGCTGCTTCAACGACAAAAAAGGAAATGTTTCATACATCGTATTGTGACTGGTGATAAAAAGTGGATATACTACAGTAATCCCAAGCGTAAAAAATCGTGGGTTAAGCCCGGCGAAGCAGTAGCATCAACGCCAAAGCGGAATATCCACGGTTCCAAGCTCATGCTGTGCATTTAGTGGGATCAGTTGGGGGTAGTGTATTACGAGCTGCTCCAACCCAACCAACCATCACAGGAGATCTCTATCGACGACAATTGATGCGTTTGAGCTGAGCATTGAAAGAAAAACGCCCGCAACATGAGCAAAGACACGATAAGGTAATTTTGTTGCATGATAACGCTCGGCCGCATGTCGCGTCACCGGTCAAAACATACCTGGAAACGCTGAAATGGGAAGTCCTACCTCACCCGCCGTACTCTCCAGACATTGCGCCTTCTGATTACTATTTATTTCGATCTATGACTAACGGCCTGGCTGAGCAGCACTTCACTTCGCATGAAGAAACGAAAAAATGGATCGATTCGTAGATAGCCGCAAAAGAAGTGTCGTTTTTTCGACGTGGAATTCTAATGCTGCCAGAAAGATGGGAAAAAGTATTCTCCAGCGATGGGCAATACTTTAATTGACTTGTTATTTTATTATTTTTTTAAAATAAAGGATTTATTTTCACAAAAAACGGCGAGAACTTATTCACACTCCCAATATCATTTCCCGTTCACAGCTTTGTGTTTCAGATTTTCTCCTATTCATATTCATTATTACACTGCATAACTATAAGTTACTCTTACTCAAACGATTTCTTGTGGTCAACTGAATGTTTCTTTATTTACATTTGATGCTGTTTACATTCAGCACTGAGATACAAACCGAAACACAAATAACTTTGAAGCGTTCGAATACTTTTGTTACCCATGCCCGGTGCATATTTCAAGAAAATCTGTCTTAAACACTATTTATGCATTGGATTATTTTCTAATTTTACTAATATAATCTTGGAACATCCTTTTTGCTATAGACACTAAATTGTTTTAAATATTCAGGATTATTATACACATTTTATGTGTTAAAGTTAAGAAATCTAACGGTTCGAATATTTTCTTTAGCATCTGTACTTACGTACAGTTAGGAAAGTTATATTTTATTAGTTGTGTACTTATAAGTGAAATAGTTAAACAAAATTCCATTACGTTTTTCACAAGTTTAGCATATATTATGAGATATCAAAAAAATGTTTATCAATTTAGTATAACTAAGAAATTTCTTGTGTTTATTTACTCAAGTGTCATATTTTCTGCGGTTACGTACTTATGTACAAACAGTGGCTAACAAAAATATTAAAACGGTTGAATTTCTTATCTTTAGCACATAAAATATATATGTTAATCATGAATATTTAAAACAATTTAGTGTCTATAACAAGAATGAAGTCCCAAGATTATGTTAGTAAAATTAGAAAATAATCCAATCGCATATATAGTGTTTACGACAGATTTTCTTGAAATACGCACCAGGCATGGGTAACAAATATATTCGAACGCTTCAAAATTATTTGTGTTTCAGTTTGTATCTCAATGCTGAATGTGAACATTAGCATCAAATGTAAACAAATGGACATTCAGTTGATCACAAGACATTGTTTGAGTAAGAGTAACGTACAGTTGTATAGTGTAATATGCAGTTAACATACATATTTTATGTGCTAAAGATTAGAAATCTGACATTTCGAATATTTTCGTTAGCCAATGTATAAGAACACGAATATTTTAACAAGTTTCTTTGACTTATTGTTATAATAAGTTAATATTTGATAGCCAGACTCTTGTCTCTAAGAACTGCGGCACACCTTCGTGGCATAAATTCAATAAGCCGGTTGCACCGATTAACAAATATGGAATTCCTAGCTTCTGCTACAATAATGTACAATTCCTCAAAACTCTTCTGCTTCCGCTGTTTTACATATTTATCCACATTGATCCATAACATTTCTATTGGATTCAGATCCGGAGATTGTGCTGGCCATTTCATCACGTTGATATTACGGTCGTTTAAAAATATTTTGACGACGCGGTGTGTTTCGATTCATTATCTGCTTGATCCATTCTTTCGGCATATATTCTTCAGCAAATGGAAGCAGAACATTTTCTACGATATTCAAGTACGTAAATCTGGCATTGATTACTTTTATTCGGTGAATAGGAACTGCACCATTAATAAACATTGAACCCCAAACAACTACTGATCCAGCACCCTCTTTTACTGTTAGTTTTATACAATTTTTGAGATATTCTTTACCTATGCAATGTCTTACATATACTTTGCTATTAGATCCAAATCAATTAAACATAGATTTGTCAATATAAAAAACTCAAGACCATTCTTGTTGCTTCCAGTTTAAATGTTCTTTTGCAAATCGATTCTAGCTTGGCGAATCTTTTCTGATATGAATGGTTTCTTTCTAGCAACACGTCCATGTAATTAGAATTCATTCAATCTATGTCAGACAGTTTTAACACTTATTTTTTATCAAGATCAGATAATATTTCAGAGTGACTATCAACAATAGTTTTAAATCTATCTTATTCAGATAATCGATAAATCTTACAGTTAGTTCTTATGTCAGTTTTTCGTAGTCTCGCTTTATGGGGAACATGAATTTATGTGGCGTTCCATGACATATAATATGTTGCATAGGTTGATAACAAGATATATTTCCCAAACTCTGTAAAAATCTTCCGATAAGACTTCCCATTTTTGCGAAGTTGCTGTATTTGTCGACGTTGTTCTTGCGTTATATTCTTTCGTTTGCTCATCATAGTACTGTTACAATACGTCTTTCTACCTACATTATTCGGTAGATACTGATTAGTATTGTTTACATTGCAAAAATTGTGATCTATCTGTGTATTACTACAGTGTACGTAAGTACGGGTCTGCAAACTCAAGGAACTTTTTAGTTAAAGTAAATTGATGACACTGTTTTGCTATCTCATAATATATTCTATAAACATGTAAAAAACGTAATGAAATTTTGTTTAACTATTTGATGAATAAGTACACAACAAATAAAATGTAATTTTCCTAACAGTACATAATATATGTCCGCCACTATATATATATACAGGGTGGGGAAAAAAGCGGTTCTCCTGAACAACTCGGAAAATATAAGTTTTATAAAAAAATGTTTCAGACAAAAAGGTATGAAAAGATCCATTTACTGAGATCAGTTTGACCTCGGATGGTGTCGCTAAATCCTTATCTCTACTGACACACACACACACACACACACAGAGCAGCAGCAGCAGCAGCAGAGAGGTTTGGTGGCAGAAAATACCACGGTAGTAACGAATCGTTGGATTCTTAAATTTACCTTTGGTAGTATTAATGCCGGCGATACTGCAAATTTCATGCATTATAAATCGAAAAGTACTTAATGAAAAAATATTTTCTTCTAGTGTTTTGCAAAGATCTCAAGAAAGGTTATAATAATATGCAATAAAAATTATATTAGGTTGGCATATAAGTTTGTTCGGTTTTTTTGACTGGTATAAAATACAATTTATTTAATATACAAAATATGTACTAATCAATAATGTATTGACCATTCTTTTCTATGACATCTTGCCATCTTTTTACCAATTTCATAATCCCACATTCATAAAACGTTTGAGGTTTACCGGCAAAAAACTGATCCAGTTGCGTTTTAACAGCTTCATTATTGGTAAAGTTTTTCCCGTTCAGAGAATTTTGCAGCGACCGGAACAAATGATAATCAGAGAGTGCCGGTAAATAAGGAGGGTGAGACAAAACATCCCAGCCAAGCCTTAACAATTTGTTCCGAGTAGTTAATGAAGTATGGGGTCTGGCATTGTCGTGGTGGAAGACGACTCCTTTTCGATTTGCCAATTCTGGACGTTTCGAACGTATTGCTTGATTCAATTTCGTTAAATGAGAGCAATATACAGTTGAATCGATCGTCCTGCCTGATAGTAAGAGCTCATAATAAATGATACCTTTATAATCCCACCACACTGAGAGCATAATTTTCTTCGGGTGCAATCCTGCCTTCGAGGTTGTTTGTGGTGGTTCACTGCTGCTTCCCCATGATCTTTTACGTACTACGTTATCGTAAACGATCCACTTTTCATCTCCCGTAATCAACCACTTCAAAAATGGATCGTTTTCTTGGCATTTCAGCAGCGCGTCGCAGATGGAAATGCGAGCGGTTGAGTTGGCCTCGGTCAATTCGTGCGGCAACCAAACATTGAGACAAGAAACGTATCCCAAATGACGCAAATGGTTTTCTACACTTGTGTGGGATATATTAAGTGTCATAGCAATCTCTCGTACTGTTTGCGATGGATTTTTGTCGACGGTATTCTTTATTACAGAGCTTACTAGCTTACTTCTTTATTACTGAACTTAGCTGAATCAATCTCTGCTGGACGACCAGAACGGGACGCGTCACTAACATCAAAATCTCCAGAATGGAATTTGGCAAACCAATTTTGACACACACGTTCTGTTAAAGCATCGTCCCCATACACATTACAAATCTTCTTATGAGCTTCCGCAGCTCGTTTGCCTTTTTTGAAATAAAAAAGTAAAATATGACGTTCTTTTCTTCCATATTTGCAACCGTGCAGTACGCACAATACTCTGGTATTAACCGGCGTATGTTTACAAATAGGTTAGGTGGAACGTCGCTTTTCAGCTGCGCAAACGCGTTGTGCGATAGCGCTGTGGAAAAGAGATAGCAGAACGAGTAAACCTACTCCGATTAAAAAACNTAAACCTACTCCGATTAAAACACCGAACGAACTTATTTGCCAACCCAACATATTATATATATGTAATATATATTATATATTATGTATATAGTTACGTCCCGAGGCACCCCGGAACTCTCTTCTTGACCCCTGTTTCTTTTATCGCTCTTCTTTTTTTCTCTCTCTTCCCCACACTCCTTCTTTCATTCCCGTAGTCGTCTGGTGACTACGTATCGTAATTTATATTATTAATAAGTATATTATCATTATCTACTGTATAAAAATACACTCACCATGGGGAACCTAACCCCACCTTGTCAGGAGAGACCTATGCCGTGAGCCTGATCGGGCACAGGAACGTCGCGACATGCCGAAGACACTAACTGCGCTGGGCCGCGCCGTTTGTCACGCGTGCCTCCATAGGATCTGTTGCCGCTATCGACCGCGCATAAGACCCACTAAATTCTAAACCCCCTTTTCCTGCGAACCCCACGTGCAGCGCCTATCTTAAAAATACGGGAAAGGAAAAGAAACGGACTGATTGCCTTTTTTCATTTTCTTTATTCTTTCTATCTTCCTTTATTTTCCCCTCCCCCTCCTATCGCTACCTATGTTCCCCTGATGTTATACATTTCACAAAACCCGTAGGTATTCCAGGGCCAAAGCTCATTCTAATTGTCCTTCCCAATTAGCCAAAACTCGCGGGCCGCCGCCCGGACGTAATTCCTTAAATGTGTCAAATCGACCGTGTCCCATCGGGTCCTCGCCCCCCGGACGATGTACGCCTTTTCATACACCGGAAAAAAGGGGGAATGGGATATTTCAAAATTGTAAATCAGACCCAGCTAAATAAGAAAAATTCTGTCTCCTCTTGATATAAACTTACCCGCAAGAACGACTCAAAGACTTTCTTCTCCTCTCTAACGGTCAATATCTTAATTTTTCCTTTTCTTTCTGTTTTTCTCCTTTTTTCTTCCCCTCTTCTTTGTCATTCTTCCTATTCTCCTTGCTCTTCGACGAGAAAACCTCGAATGTCAGTCGTCTACTAAACTAAATCTTGCCACCCATGCTCAAGGAAGCTGCATAAACAGTAACTTGGAGCCACCCGATAAGTGGACCGTCAACACAACGCATGCACTCATAGAATAAAACCCTCCACTAACATCTATCTAAATTAACAGAAAGCCTGAAGCCTGTGTCACTTTATCGTTTATAGGAAATCTCATAACTTCCCTCATTTCTGTCACTATATTTGAATTTAAAATTGATCTGATATCTCCGCGCCTTCTGACCATATGCGACTAGATTAACTAAATTTTTCCGCTCTATGAGAACGGATGTGCATGACCCGTATATCACCTTATATTAGTAAACCTAAGTACACCGTGGAACATCAATTCCGTTGGTGATCCCACCGACAACGCTGACCGTCGCAGTTGCAGAAAGAAAGGGGAAACTGGGACCAGCTTATAAATAAGGGCCTCGTCTTCAAGCAGAAGTAGTAGAGTTTTTCAGTCAGCCAGCTTCAGAACTCAGTTCTAAGTTTCTCAATATTGGTCTTCTCTTTGAACCTTCGCATTTCTCAGTCAATTATCACAAGTCGTAGTCAATAAATTGTATTTCTGATAAAATTTGTGTAGTGCAACGGCAAGTGCCAGATCCACTCCGAGTGGTCTCGGTCCTACTGCCTATCTCCCTCTTCTTTCTAAGGCGATGTACTTCTCTCAATCTATTATATTGGGTTAGCTGACATCGATTATAAGTCTACCTTTATAAGATAATAATAATAATAATAAGAAACGGTATCCATACTTCAATACGGTCCGGCTGTCAATCTTATTCTATTCCTCCGAGTCATAGCGAAAAATCAGTTGCAATCTCGACCGAAAAGTATTTAAATTCGTGAAGACAATATTATATTATTATTTCATTTTATTTTGTCCTCGTTTCTTTTCTAATAATCCTGTTATTCCGTAATCCTACTTCAAACCACGCGAATAACCTTCCGCAACTTCTCCCCTCAGCTCTTATAGCTGCTCAGCGTAGCGGAGCCGCGCGTGTAATGGACTATGTAGGACGTGACAATGTATATACGAGGACAATCTGATAAGTAGTATGATTTACGCATGGTGGCGCCACTGCAAAAAAACCAGTTTTATCATCATTTAGCCCCATTTTTCAAACAATGCCTGTCAAAATTTTAGCCTTATCTGACCATTAGTTTATTGCTGGCAGCCGATTATATTGAACGCCTCAGCCATTGTTTTCAATGTGGAAAAAGAGCAATATCGTTCGGTTATTTATTTTCTTTACTCGGATGGGGAAACGTATGAAGAAGTCCAAGAAAAATTAGAAGCTGGTACGGTGGTGTTGCTCCTTAAAGAAGCACTGTTTTTAGATAATACGCCGAGTGACGTCGTGGACGCACATCCGTCTTTGATGATGACCGCCCCGGGCGGCCAAAGAGGTTACTATCGATGATTTTGTCGAAAAAGTGCACGATATCATATTGGTCGACCGTCCGGTGAAGGTGCATGAGATAGCAGTCATGGTAAAAATCTCGACAAAATGCATAGGACATAAATACATGGGCTGAAAAGTCCCGGGATTTTTCAGTAGGTGGCGCCATTAGAAAATGAACATGAATTATTTCGAGAGGTTCATCTGTCACTAGTTTATGTGTGAATTTTCATGACTTTTCATTCATTCGTTTACGAGCTACCGTCGTTTAAGTGTCGCTACCTTCGACTTCGTAAAAAAAAAGGAAAAACAGGAATATCGCATATTGATCAAACATTGTTTTTTGATGGGAAAAACTCCTGAACATTCAATGAAATGGTTGAAGAAATGTTATCCCACATCTGCTCCTTCGAGAACAACAGTTTATCGATGGTTTAGTGAATTTAAAATTGATCGTACAAGCACCGAAGACGCACCTCGCTCTGGAAGACAAAAGAGGCTACGAATGCGGAAATCGTAAAGCAAGTGCATCGAATCGTTTTGAGTGATTGTAAAGTGAAGTTGCGCGAGTTAGCTGAGACCGTTGGTATCTTAAAAGAACGGGTGGAATACATTTTGCACGATGTTTTGGATATGAAAATACTATCTGCCCGATGGGTGCCGCGTTTGCTGACCGTCGACCAAAAACAGCAGCACGTTGATGACTCAACGGCCGGTTCGGCGTTGTTGCAGCGTAATCGAGCGGGCTTTTCTCGACGTTTTGTGACGATGGATGAAACGTGGATCCATTATCATATGCCTGAGTCCAACTGCAGAGTAGCTGGAAAGCCACGAAAGCCGACCAAAGCGACCAAAAGACCAACGCTCGGCCGGGAAAGTTTTGGCCTCCGTTTTTTGGAATGCGCATGGCATAATCTACATCGATTACCTGCAGAAGGGAAGAAAAGTTACGGGAGAGCATTATGCAACATTATTGGACAAACTGAACGAAGAAATAAAGAAAAAACGGCCCCATATGGCCAAAAAAACAGTTCTGTACCATCACGATAACGCACCATCACACACGTCCTTGAAAGCGATGGCCAAATTGGACCAATTTCGATTCGAATTGGTTGCTCACCCGCCGTATTCTCCAGATTTAGCCCCCAGCGACTATTATCTGTTCCCAAACCTCAAGCGGTGGCTCCAGGGAAAGAAATTCACATCGAATGAGGAAGTCATCGCGGAAACCGAAACGTATTTCGAAGGTTTGGACATTTCGTACTACAGAAAGGGCATCGAAATATTGGAAAATCGCTATACCAAGTGTATCGCACTCGAAGGCAACTACGGGGTCTGTTCAAAAAGCATAGAATATAGTCGTCCGCATAAAAAAGATAATCCTCCTATCAGTGTTTCCAAACGACCAATATCCTCATAATCCATATCGATCGTTTCTATGCCAATATTCATGTCGCAGTCCCCAAGCAGAGACAGTAACCAATCTTTTTTTTGCGAAACTTTAACGTAAATCACTGTAGCGTCGGAAGGCGTATTCATGAGAACTTCTCGAATGAGTGGTCTCATTCTCCTGTAATCAATATCACCATCGGACCATCGTAGACAATAATGATTGGTGGACAACTAAGACGCCTGCGCTTTTTCCGCTTTCGTTAGGAGATCCAATGCCATAAGCGGCATAAACATATAATGAAAGAGTTCGCGATCATTATTATTGCTGTTACGTAACGCAGCGAATTCTTTAACAACGAAACGTTCGGGCAAAACGAATCCTTGAATGTCGACAAAAGTAGGTACGGATACGTTCGACATGATCACAGAGACACTAATGTGAAAATATATATATAAAGACGTGTCCTTTTATACAATTTTCCGGACCACATTAGTCAGAGGATTATAATCGACCACACGATCGTGAATAATGAGGCAGAAAGCTGAGGTCTTGGCCGGAACGTCGCGTTTACACTCGAATTCCAAACGTACATCCACAGTGTCGCTCTTTATCGATTCGTTTTAACGAGAACAATCGATCACCGTGACGGGACTCAATGGTAAAAATTTTTAAATGGGTAAATACCAGGTGGAAAAGTATGAAACTGAAATTTTTTGTAAAAATTACACGTCTGTTTGAAAATGATAAAAAATATTTTATTCAAAATAATGTCCATTGCTATTTATACATTTTTCCCACCTCTCCGGCAGTTTATAAATGCTACGCCAAAAAAAATTTTTTCTTTTGAAGCGAACCAGCTATCGAGCAATTTTCGTACATTTTCATACGAATTGAAGCGTTGTTCAGCGAGAGCGTGTCCTATTGAAGCGAATAGATGATAATCGGACAAAGCCAAGTCTGGAGAATAAGCCGCATGCGTTAGTATTTTCCAACTGAATACCTCGATCGTTTCCCTTACCCGTTTGCTGTGTGTGATGGGGCATTATCATGGAGCAAAATGACTTTGTGTTGCCTTTTTCCATATTCCGGTCGATTTTCACGCAATGCCCGATTTAAATCGATCATTTGCTGTTGGTGGCGATCAGTGTTAACGGTTTCATCAGGTTTTAGCAGCTCATAATAGATAACACCATTCTGATCCCACCAAACACAGAGCATTGTCTTCTTTCCAAAACGATTTGGACTTGCAGTGGGTGTTGATGATTTGCCTGGATTCACCCATGATTTCTGACGCTTAGAATTCTCAAAATATAAGGTCTAGTAAAATGTAATCCATTATTTTTGTATCAAATTGGAGGCTTTATTTAACATAGTTACAATCATCCGATTTAGGTCAAATATGCACCGTTTTCTTCGACAACTTGTTGCCATTTCGAAGGTAATTTCGTTATGTTTCTCTCATAGAAACCCTCGTCCCTATTGGCAAAAAACTGGGAAAGTCAATTTTCACAAGCTTCTCTTGAAGCAAATTTTTCACCAGCAAAAAAATTCGTCATAGACAGGAACAGGTGGTAATCACTTGGTGCCAGGTCCGGACTATAAGGTGGATGCAAAAGAACCTCCGAACCAAGCTCCCGGAGTTTCTGGCGAGTCACTATCGATGAGTGTGGCCTGGCGTTTTCCTGATGGAACACAATTCCTTTCCTATTGGCCAAATCTGGCCGTTTCTGGGCGATTGCTTCCTTCAGACGGTTCAATTGTTGACAGTACAGGTCCGAATTAAGAGTTTGGCAGTAGGGGAGCAGCTCATAGTAGATAATTCCCTGCCAAACCCACCAAATACACAGCAAAATCTTCCTGACCGTCAACCCTTGCTTGGCCACCGTTTGCGCCGGCTCATCGCGATTCGACCACGATCGTTTTCGCTTGACGTTGTCGTAATTGACCCACTTTTCATCACCAATAACCATCCGCTTCAGAAATGGATCGATTTTTTTGCGATTCAGCAGCGATTCGCAGATGAAAATTCGATCCATGAGGTTTTTTGCGTTAACTCGTGTGGCAGCCACACATCGAGATTCTTTTTGAATCCAAACTCATTTAAATGGTTGCAAACGGTTTTTGTGCAATGTTAACTCCTTGGCAATCGAAACGGTGCTTACATGACGGTCGGACTAGACGATTTCAATTATTTTATCAACATTTTCGACAATTGGTTTCCCGGAGCGTGGTGCATCTTTGACATCAAAATTACCGGAACTGAATCGACGAAACCAAAATTGCGCGTGATTGGCTCTTACAGTATCAGGACCATAAACACTATTCACATTTTTAGCCGCCTGGCTTGCGTTTTCGCCTTTATCGAAGAAAAACTGTAAAATATGGCGTATTTTCTNCTTTGACATCAAAATTACCGGAACTGAATCGACGAAACCAAAATTGCACGTGATTGGTTCTTACAGTATCAGGACCATAAACACTATTTACATTTTTAGCCGCCTGGCTTGCGTTTTTGCCTTTATCGAAGAAAATCTGTAAAATATGGCGTATTTTCTCTTTGCTGGTATCCATCTTTGATGCGCGCTCAAACAATACTGAGTCATGCAATCACAAAACTGTCTGAGAGGTTTTTTTAGTACGAAATCTTATCTTTCTAACGCCATCTGGCGTAATCCGGTCGGACTTATACAACGCGAGATACAGATTAGTAAATCCCTCTATTATAAAAATAATGGATTACTTTTTACTAGACCTAGTATATACATTTTTCATCACCTGTCATGATACGATGGACTTTCTTTTGTATCTGTCGAGCAGCATTTCACAACTGGTTTTTCGATTTTCTTGCTGACTTTCATTCAGGTCATGCGGAACCAATTTTCTTACTTTCTCAATCTTTCCCATGGCTTTCAAACGAATTGAGACAGCTTTCTGCGTCACATTCAATTGATCCGCTAGTTCTTCTTTAGTTTGAGTATCATCTTCATCTAATAAGGCTTTCAATTCGTTGTCTGCGAACTGTTTGGTGGTTTCCCACGCTCTTCGTTTCTCTCGTCAAAATCTCCGCTTTCTAATTTTTTTAACCACTCAAAACACTGTGTTTTACAAAGAGCATGTTCACCGTAAGCTTCGACAAGCATTCGATGCGATTCTGCAGCAGTTTTCATCAAATGATAACAAAAACCAATGCTGTCCGCAAATCGTAGTTTGTAGGCACAAAACTCGACATGTTTAAGGTTATAGAAAAATATACCGGTGTATGAAACGTGGATTGTTGTTTGTTGAAAATCTTCGTCAACTGTTAGAGGGAGATGATGGCGTTGCAGAAGTGGGTGCGCGGTAGCGGTAGTGGCGAGCCCCGCGCCCCCGGAAAGTGTAAACTCCCGTTCCGAATAGCAGCGAGAAGAGGACGGAGCGTCGACCGCCGGGTGGTGGACCCAGGCAACCCGAGGTTCCCATCGCACCCTGTGGTTTCGCCACCCTCTGTTCTGTGCCGACCATCGAGGAGTCGCTGCCAACACCACCGTGGCTATTATTCCGACTCTTCGACGGTGGTAGGGCCGGCGGGCCGTGGTCGCACTCAAGATCATGGAGCCCGGAGCCGCGGTAACGCGCCGAGATAGAGCGGCGCTGAAGCGACGTGCTCGGAGGTGATTCGGGCACCGCCGGCAAAGAGTCGGCTGCCGAGAAGGGGGGAAGGAACCAAAAATGAAAGGGGAAGACTGCCGTTGAAAAAGGGGATGAAAAAAATTGGCGCTAATTATTTCGAGCTCTCGTGAGAATTGTGCTGGTTGTGAATTTTGGCTGTCGTGGTTGTCGAGACTAGGTGAGAAGTTTTGTGGCGGAGCCCGGAGTTCCACAACCACCAACATTGACGGACAGAGACAGCGAGAGAGCGGATATTGAGAGAGCGAGAGCGAGGGCGAGAGAGAGAGAGCGAGCGAGAGAAAGGACAGCGAAAGAGCGAGCGCGAGGGCGAGAGAAAGAGAGAGAGAGAGAGAGAGAGCGAGAGCGAGGGCGAGAGAGAGAGAGCGAGAGGATTATCGGACAAGGATCGTCGAGGATCAGCCGCCCGGGAGCTCGTAGCTGTAAGGCCGCCTTACCGCTGTCTTTTATTATTTTTTTTGTGTTGGGATTGTCGTAGCGTGCGAGGTCCCGTCCCCTTGGCTCGACGGCCGGTCGAGTAGTGACCGCGAATAGCGGACGTCGCGCGTCCGCCGCGGCGCGGTAACGAGCGAGTTACTTGTTATATCGTTTCGACGCAAAGGCGAAATAAAAGCGTGCGTTGTCGTAGTCATTGTTTTTTTTCTATTATTTTTTTTCTTTGTCAGCGCTTATTCCTATCAATCGTTTCGTTGGGTGGCAACAACTCATAATAGATGATTCCTTTACAATCCCATCAGACCCTGAGCATGACCTTTTTCGGGTGTAATCTAGCCTTTGCGACCGTCTGAGCAACCTCCCCACGCTTCGACTATATTTTTCGAGTCACATTGTTGTAGACATCAATTTTTCATTGCCAGTAATCATCCACTTTAAAAGTGGTTAGTTTTGATTGCCTTTGAACAACGAATCGCAAGATGAAATTCGGTCCACTCTTTTCTCTCAGTTTTTGCAGTACCATAACATCAAGCTTGTTTATTACCTCAAGCTTTCGTAAATGTCTCGAAACAGTTGATTGGTTAATGTTGAAATTATGCCCGAATGCCGGTCGAAGTCGATTAAAGCCTTGATTTGATCGATAACAATAGTGATTGGCCGACCAGAACGATGAGTATCTTAGCAATCAAAATCTCCCCAACGAAATTTCGCAAACCACATTCGACACATATTTTCTCTTACGGCATTCTCTTCGTATACGGCACATATCATTTTGTAAATTTGCGAAGCGTTTTTGCCTTTTTGAAAAAAGATGCGAAATGCAACGGAAATACATGTTCTTTTCTTCCTTGTTCAAAATATAATTAAACTTTGTATACGTTACAAATTTCGATAAATACTTTCTTAAAATGTCGGCACAAATTTCAGCTTTCATTTAGTGTGCGACACTTCACATGTTCGATACATGTGCAAGCGGAAATACAACTGCGTTCGACATCTGTTGGAATTTCGCTATGGAATTATTCATAGACCCAATATATATATATTGCGACCGATATCCGCGACTCGGCCTCTCCGAGTCGCCGGTGCAACGCCGACGGGTGAACCTCGGGCCGCTAACTAAATCCGGACCTCCGCGAGTCCGTGTGGGCGCCAGGTGCGCGAATCGCACCCACTAACTATGGGCCCCGCGGTCGGCGTCGCCGTCCGTGCGTCGGCCACTCAACCCGAGTTCGTCCCGATCAGGACCGGCAGCTCTGGGGTGATTTAAGTCGGAGGCCGGGGGGGTCCGTA
>NW_014556554.1:0-1418 GCF_001313825.1 Dinoponera quadriceps
TGACTTTTACTCACAAACTCCGCATGCACTTTTGCACTCACCCAATAAATAAAGTTAAACAAAATTGATAAACAACAAAGCATACCTTTTTATCTATTGTTGGTAGAAAAGTACGGTTAATTATATTTCTGCAGTAAGCACCAACTTTACTCGCTACGAACAATTAGATAGATGTGTCGAGACTGATTCTTGAGGCATTTGGTTTGTTGAGTATTGAAGTGTTTTGTTCGTGAGAAACAAATGACGCGAAACAAAACATTAAAACTGCACGTCCAGAGAGTCATACTTGATGTGACACAACTACATACGCTCGTTGTATCTACAATACGCGGCATTTTATGGAGAGCGACTATAGTCGCCCGTAGTACTTCAGTGACATCTTATGGAGGGCGACTATAGTCGCCCGTAGTAGCGAAAGGTTTAACTGAAATTGTGT
The DNA here is from genome assembly GCF_001313825.1 of Dinoponera quadriceps. NCBI lineage: Eukaryota > Metazoa > Arthropoda > Insecta > Hymenoptera > Formicidae > Dinoponera > Dinoponera quadriceps. The sequence goes on from NW_014556554.1 coordinate 437, forward strand.
TCGATCTGTATTTCATCTTAACGTAATTTTTAAATATTTTTGCGCAATGTCTAAAAATTTGAATCATTCTTCATGTTTTGGATATGATAATTTCATCAAGAGAGATATAAGAGTACGATTTACTCGTTCAACTTGCCCATTTCCTCTAGAATATTGTGATGAGAAGAAAATAGAGCATGTTCTTGTATCTACGGAAAATATGTTCTTATATCTAGTAGGAGAAAATACGAGGGCAAGGTGAAAAGTTCTCGGCCTGACAATGAAAGACTGTGATTTTCAGTTAAAAAACGATTTTATTTTTCTACATAATCTCCCTTGACTTCAACACACTTGGTCCAGCGTTTCTCCAACATCAGTATTCCTTCCCGGAAGTGAGATTCTGGAAGACTGTTAAAGTATTCATCTACGGCCCTCTCAACTTCTTCATTGGACACGAAGCGCTTTCCAGAAATAAATTTCTTCAGGTTTGGGAAGAGATGGAAGTCCGAGGGTGCCAAATCAGGAGAATAGGGGGGATGGCCGAGCAAATCGTACTTCAAATCCCGCAGTTTTCCCATTGTCAACACACTTTTGTGTGCAGGTGCGTTGTCGTGGTGAAAGATGATTTTTTTCTTCTTCAAGCCAGGCCTCTTCTCGCGAATTTTGACATCGAGCTGGTCAAGAAGGTTAGAGTAATATTCGCCTGTAATTGTTCTGCCTTTTTCAAGGTAATCAATTAACAGGATCCCTTTGGCATTTCAAAACACACTGGCTATGACCTTTCCTGCAGATGCGATCGACTTCGCTTTCTTTGGCGCTGAACCACCGGCTTCCACCCACTGCTTCGACTGCTATTTGTTTTCTAGCGTGTAGTGGTTGACCCATGTCTCATCCATGGTGACAAATCGCCGCACAAAATCGGTCGGATCCCTCTTGTATCGATCCAAACATTCCTGCGAATGTCGTTTGCGCATTTGCTTTTGATCCGCATTCAGCAAATGCG
>NW_014556554.1:1499-4584 GCF_001313825.1 Dinoponera quadriceps
ACCCTTTCTTCCGATATGCCCACGGCCTCAGCTATCTCACACACCTTTACTCGCCTATCGTCCAACACGATATTGTGCACCTTTTCGATAGTTTCCGGTGTGGTTGCAGTTTTTGGTCGTCCTTCACGTGGGTCATCTTTGAGCGACGTGCGACCACGTTTAAATTCAGCTGCTCACTTTTTAACGGTTAAGATTGAAGGAGCAGAGTTCCCGTAAACTTTTGTCAACTTCGGATGAATTTCCTTAGGGGTTAACCCATCCAAAACTAAGAATTTTATGATCGCACGATATTCAAATTTATCCATTTTAACGAAACACGCGCAAGACGTGTACTACGAAGACTCGTTTACACAAACTACTTGAGCGAACAAGTTGAAGTTTGTCATACGAACTAATGATATGTGCGCGCAGGCAGGAAACGTAAACTTTCGCCGATTGGAATGCCATTTCTGGGTCAGGCCGAGAACTTTTCACCTTGCCCTCGTAGTACATTTTCTTGTATCTATGGGTAATCCCTGCGGCTAATACCGATTACCCGTTGATACAAGAACATGTTCTATTTTCTCCACATCGCAATAATTTTTTTAAATGCGCTAGAAGTGAACGCTGCGCCCCGATCTGATATAACTCTTTGCGAGTTTCCAAACACAGTTGACTGTTTACGCGAACAATCGAGTACTTCTGTGGTGTCGGTCGACTTTGTCGCGTATACCGCATGAGTTTACTAAATGCGTCTATTATAACTATAATATGACAATAACTTTTCCTCGTGCTAGACATCGGTTCTAAATGGACTACGTGATATGTATCTAACGGTAAATCTCCTTTGTCTATCACATTTAGAAATCCTTTTTGTCTACCGTGTTTTCACTGAAATGCAATTTATATAATTTGATACAACCTTTCCAATTTTCGAGCGCATTCCTTTAAACTAGTAATCTTTACATACGAGTATTTCCGTCTTATTTATATCGAAATTCGTGCACCTATCTAACTATCGAAGCTTGTAACGACTTAGGTACTATTAACATTAGTTCGCATGAATCGTCATCATGATACAATAAATTATTTCTCATAACATAACTGTTAGCTGTTGAGTATTGCTAACTTAATAATTTTTTGCCGATCTTGATCTGAGGTTTTATGAATTTTGCGATCAGACTATCATTACTTTCATTATTAAGCAAAGTTTAGCGTAAAGATTGTCTACTTAGGACATCTATGTGCATCATACCTTTTCCTAGGCCTATGTTGAGTTTCATGAGCGCGAGCGTGACATGCTAGAGGTCCCGGGTTCTATTCTCGGCAGTACCAGATAAATGTTCATTCGCTCGTAGCTCCTCTTCGATGACCTTGGCAAACCATCAAGAGTAGCATTCATACCATGAAAAAAACCACTCTCCAAATTGCCATTCGGAATCGGCGTTTAAACTGTAGGTCCCGTATGCATATGTATAATCTGCGTGCACAACATATGCATACGCGTGAGAGAGGTAGGCCCAGGCCTCTAGAGGAGAAGTCTATAGCGCCAATAGAAGAAGAAGATGTTGAGTTTCATAGCTATATTCCTTTAACGTAAGAATATACCGAACTATATGTACACTTAAATCTTTTTTATTCATCGTCTAAGCAAAAGTAAAGTAAGTACTGATCTTAAAAGAAATGTCTAATAGATATACTCAAAATTTCTTCTAAGCTTTGACAATCGCGAGTACTTCTAACTCGTAACTAGTATATCTTTTTTCAATCGGACTAGTTCTACCGCTCGCATAATAAACTGGATGAAAAGCGCTATCCGCGTGATCCTTCTGTCATAAAATTGCACCGTAACCAAACTTTGATGCGTCGGTATGTAATTCCGTTTCGGCTCTTGACTTGTATGATTTTAAAACAGGCTTGTTATTTAGTGCATACTTAATATTTCGAAATGCTTGTTCTTCGTATTCTCCAAATTTAAAATCTGTATTATTTTTTAAAAGATTCGTTAATGGTCATACTATCGTAAAATATTGAAAAACGAATTTTAGAAAATAATTCGTGAGACCGAAGAAACTTTATACGTCTTTAATAAACTTAGGAATCGGAAATTTCATAACGGCATTAGTTTTATACTCTGAAAATCTTATCGTTCCGTTTTCTATTACGTGTCCTAGATATTCAATTTTTGTCTGGAAAAATCGATATTTGTGCCAGATAATATACCTTGATATTTTATTTTTTTATTTGATTTTTAGATAGCTTGACACTTCGATTACGCGTTGCAAATTATCAATCCTGTTCGATATCTTACGAGGGAATAATTAAATCTTTGTACACGGCATTCACAAACTTTTGAAATACTGCAAGGGAATTGCAAAATCCAAGTGGCATTCACGTAAATTCGTATTGACCTATCGGAACAATAAAAGAAATTTTTTACTCTCTTCAGTTTCTTTATGTAAAAAAAATCCGTTTTATAAATGTAGTATATTGAAAAATTGTACACCTTGTAAACGGTCTAATTGATCCGCAATTAATGGTAACAAATGCTTATTCTTTATCTTTTTGTTCAATTTACAGAAATCTACACAAATTCTAATATAACTGTTTTTTTTTCTTAATCAGTATAATGGAATTCACGTATTCTGAGTTTGAAGGCTTTCTAATGCCGTCGTCCAGCCATGTTTCTAATTGTTTATCGACTTATTTTTGCTCTAGCTGAGATAATCTGCGTGGTCTTTCGGACTATCATTTTTTAAAATTAATATTATTTTGACATCGACTTCTCGCGCTTTGTTAGGTAAGTAGTTTTCAACGATATTTCTTACTTCACGCCAGATATCTTTATCAGCAATATATGATAAATCAAATGGATCCGCGTCTTTTACCATTTCGACTTAACACTTCTGGTATATCTGATTCGTCAGTAGATTCTTGAGTTATCTTGCGAATTATAACCTGATATCGAATACAATTTAATTAGATTCAGAAAGTCAGAACTGATCAAAACTGCGTGTTTTATAATATGATTATCAATAACATGAAATACTATTTCATATATTTAGCGTTTACCGCTATTTAAGAAAGAACGTGTACACAATAATGC
>NW_014556555.1:0-550 GCF_001313825.1 Dinoponera quadriceps
AATCCTCATAACTCGAAAAGTACTGATTAAAAAAACGTTTCATTATAGCCTATTGGAAAGCACTCGAGGTAAGCTACAAGAATATGCATTGAAAAATGGGGGTTTCCATTGAAGAAATTAAAGGTGACCTTCACGTGATCTTCAAACGACTATCCAAGGTCAAACCAATGACACCATCTTATGTGCCCCTCGAAGTCACAAAACTTTTGTNCGGCATAAGTGAGGGACATGAGTACCAACATAACGCCACAAATAAATCGAAAATCGAATATACGTAACTTGCGGAAATTCAAAATTCGCGATACTTTTTGAACAGACCTCGTATGTGCTTGGCACTTCATAGCAATTGATTTTATTTTTTTTTAGCTCAAATTAGAAATGGAAGACAATAAGCTAATTCAGGAAATGAAAAGACACTCTGTTATTGTCGCTATACACGCGAATCACAGCGATCTTGAAATCTCCCGATTTTTGAAAGTCGCCCGTTTTTTTTAAACAAATTTCATCGAGAGTTAGAAGCATCTGATGGCAATGTGGAAAGTGTTGCCAA
>NW_014556556.1:0-3558 GCF_001313825.1 Dinoponera quadriceps
AAAAAAAGAATCTATTTTTTGAAATTTCTACTGTGGTGTAACCCCTTAACACGTCAACTGTAGCGTCGATTTCTGTTGGACGCATAAAAACTTAGAATTAAATTGTCTTATGTAGATACGATAAGTAAATACGAGGTCTGGCTATTAAATAACTAGACTGCTTATGAAAAAGTGTTTTATTTTAAAAATTATTCTACAATCGAATGCTCCCCTTCAATATACTCCCCTCCCTTCGTCACACACCGTTCCATTCGTTTTTTCCATTTGTCAAAGCAATGCTGGAAGTCTTCTTTTGTAAGTGTATTTAGGAGCTCCGCCGATTTTCGCTTCACCTCTTCCATTGATTCGAACCGGGTTCCTTTTAAGACAGATTTGACTTTTGGAAACAGAAAAAAGTCAGAGGGTGCTAAATCAGGCGAGTATAGCGCGTGTTCCAACACTGGAGTGCCTCTAGCGGCTAAATAACGCTTCATAGACAGCGCGTTATGGGCAGGTGCTTTGTCCTGTTGCAAGATCTATAACTTGTTTTTTCACAACTCCGGCCGTTTCTTACGAACTCGCTCTCTCAGTGTTGACAAAACTTTCATATATTAAGTTTGATTTAAAGTTTGACCCTCTGGAACCCATTCAGTCATCACGATGCCGTCGAAAAAAACGATTAGCATGGCTTTAAATCTTGACTTCGACATCCTTGCTTTTTTCATTCTTGGGAATGCAGGAGGACACGCGCACGAGATAGAGANTTTAAGACAGACTTGACTTTTGGAAACAGAAAAAAGTCAGAGGGTGCTAAATCAGGCGAGTATAGCGCGTGTTCCAACACTGGAGTGCCTCTAGCGGCTAAATAACGCTTCATACACAGCGCGTTATGGGCAGGTGCGTTGTCCTGCTGCAAGATCTATAACTTGTTTTTTCACAACTCCGGCCGTTTCTTACGAACTCGCTCTCTCAATGTTGACAAAACTTTCATATATTAAGTTTGATTTAAAGTTTGACTCTTTGGAACCCATTCAGTCATCACGATGCCGTCGAAAAAAACAATTAGCATGGCTTTAAATCTTGACTTCGACATCCTTGCTTTTTTCATTCTTGGGAATGCAGGAGGACACGCGCACGAGATAGAGAATTCTCACCATAGGCCTTTTTCAACAAGTTATAGCACTCAGTCGGAGTTTTTTTTAATTTAACGAGAAATTTCACATTGATCCGTTGCCCGTGTTATTCGACACACATTGTTATGGCACGAGAAAAAACACGTTCATTTCTAACCTCTATAGAAAAAATACTACTACATTGACAAAAACGAGGTTTCGTATTGGAATACTAGACACTTCCACCTATTCAACGCTGCATTCGTTTCCCCCCTTCCCCTATAGGACGACTTCTGCCCGCGCAGTCTCGTTATTTAATAGCCAGACCTCGTATATCATTGTTATGTGTTATGAGCTTTTTTTGCATCAGTGACATCAATGTGATTACGCCGGTCCGTAGGTATCAACAGACTGTATGGTATCGTCAGTCAGAGGGATGCTTCAGATGCTTCTTAACCTTCTTCGTATTTCTTTGGGCACGTGGCTTAACAAAGGCGAAAAGGTCCCGTATTAAGAGAACGAAAGCGAGCGCTCTTCGTGAGATGTGTTTTGGATTTATTAAGTGCGAAGAAACACAAGTCTCCCCAATGTCCTAGCTTTGGAGTGCTTCTTGACAGTCAGAACAAGGTTCAAATACAAAGATCCTCCTCCGATAGGATCACGACTCGGTCATTTAGTTTCCATGCTGCTCTGGAATGCAGCGCTGTGAAATTGTATTTGACTTTGTCCAAATAAATATTAACATTACGAAAAGATTATNTCTTCGTATTTCTTTGGGCACGTGGCTTAACAAAGGCGAAAAGGTCCCGTATTAAGAGAACGAAAGCGAGCGCTCTTCGTGAGATATGTTTTGGATTTATTAAGTGCGAAGAAACACAAGTCTCCCCAATGTCCTAGCTTTGGAGTGCTTCTTGACAGTCAGAACAAGGTTCAAGTACAAAAATCCTCCTCCGATAGGATCACGACTCGGTCATTTAGTTTCCATGCTGCTCTGGAATGCAGCGCTGTGAAATTGTATTTGACTTTGTCCAAATAAATATTAACATTACGAAAAGATTATCTAGAGATGCGAAAGTTAGAATTTGCTCTGGCTCGTGTGCGATATTGTGCCTAGCCCGAATCGAAATTTTGGTTTTTTATTAACTGTATTATTAATGGTAAATTATCGCCATTTTCTGCATATAGGGACGACTTGTTGAGAGCCTCTGGAATGATTCCAGATCTGTGCTATAAGGATTTTGGGAGATCAATTTATTAGAAATTATTTAATATATAATTATATCAATATTCTATCACCAATTTCTGTTACCTTAATTTTAATTAGAAATATACTAATTATGTAATTTAATGAACTGCCTATATAGAACTTGTGCGATAAATAAATATGAAATACTTTAATAACAATTAATGTGTGTGTGAATACAATAAAACGATTCTGTTAGTTTTTTATAAATTGCATATTATTTTTCATTAACATTGAAAATTTCAATAGGTTTTAGATATTAAAAAAAATGAAAAGGAAGAAGTTGTGCGAGCAAAGTAGGAGCTTTGTACACCCAGAAGTATTAATAGAGATTTAAATTCCAGATTTGGCACCATAACCCGGCTAAACAGATATGAAAAGGTGTTAGCCGATTCAAGATGGGACTTGCAGTCGGTGGGCCATTGTTAGAGGGTGCAAGTCAACACTCGCGAGACTTACAGTAGTGAGATTAANATGCGAATCAACACTCGCGAGACTTACAGTAGTGAGATTAAATAGAGATTATAAGTTTCAATCCGATTATTAACATTCACGTTTATTTTAATATTTATGTCGAATAACGTCGAAGTGTATACAGTCTCCGAGGTGCATCAAATCGTATAATTTGCATATAAATGAGAGAGAGGGTATGAGATATATTTCTCGGTGCACGATACATCGGCTTTGTGCGGGGCGAGAANTATGAAAAGGTGTTAGCCGATTCAAGATGGGACTTGCAGTCGGTGGGCCATTGTTAGAGGGTGCAAGTCAACACTCGCGAGACTTACAGTAGTGAGATTAAATAGAGATTATAAGTTTCAATCCGATTATTAACATTCACGTTTATTTTAATATTTATGTCGAATAACGTCGGAGTGTATACAGTCTCTGAGGTGCATCAAATTGTATAATTTGCATATAAATGAGAGAAAGGGTATGAGATATATTTCTCGGTGCACGATACATCGGCTTTGTGCGGGGCGAGAAAGAATCGGCTTTATTTTTTCCTATCGGCGAGATAACGAGGCATGGACCTGGAGTGACACCTGAGGTGTCGAGGCCACGTTACGAGGGTTGCCGCGCCAGACATCAATCACTTCTTTGTATTGCTGCCCTGCGACACCTGGTCCTCAGTCCTTCGTCTCCACGGTAAACCCCTACGATTCCTTTTTAATATTCCTTCTACACGGTTACGGCGATCGTACACAATCCCGAAAATTGCTC
>NW_014556557.1:0-235 GCF_001313825.1 Dinoponera quadriceps
AAAAAAAGCGAAATGACCAATTATTTTTTCGAAGCGTACAAAATACGCAGTTTTATTTTCCTCAGTTTATTGCCGTGCATAATAGAAAATGGCGTGGCACCACCTGGTCAAAATATAAAGAAGTCGACCTGATGACGCGCTACCTCACTTGTCAAAATATAAAGATTTCGAACTATCCTAAACCGGAAATTCATCCCTACTAACCCGAGCCTATATAAGGGCTTCGCGACGGAAA
>NW_014556557.1:512-722 GCF_001313825.1 Dinoponera quadriceps
TAAGCCAATTTTGACACAGTCTTTTGACACGTGCCAAAGACAAGCTATACGAGTTGAACGTTTTTGACACAGTCTCCGTTGAAGAATTTGGAGAAGTACCACCAGAGTACAAGGACGTCGACATATGTCTTCTGATGTACTCAGCAAGCGATCTGAGTAGTTTCAAAAACTTGACGTATTGGATATCCAAGTTCAAGAAAGAAGCGAACA
>NW_014556558.1:0-451 GCF_001313825.1 Dinoponera quadriceps
TTTTTCACTGATTTATTCGAAATTTTGTAAGGAATCGAAATATCTTAGCAGGAGAGGGGTTAGGCCGGTTCTGGCTCAATTGGATCTGTTTTACCGAACGAGTAGCAAATCCAGTTGGCGCAGTTGGATCTGTTTTATTGGCCGAGTAGCAAAAACCAGTTGGCGCAGCTAGCGTAGTTGGCGCAGTTGGCGCTGTTTTTATTTTTTTACCGACCGAATAGCAGCAGTCGGTAGGCGCTATTTTTTTTTTAACGGCCGAATAGGGCCCCCTTCAGCGGTCGGTTTTTTTACCCGCCGAATAGGGCCCCCATTCAGCGGGCGGTATACCATCGCGCACCCCCCTCCTCCGGCAGTCGGTATACCATCGCGCAACCCGCTGTTTTTTTTTACCCGCCGAATAGGGCCCCCATTCAGCGGTCGGTATACCCTCGCGCAACCCCTCCCTCCCCCT
>NW_014556559.1:0-200 GCF_001313825.1 Dinoponera quadriceps
ACAAAAAACCGATAGCGTGAGGATGAAGTAGGAACGTTGGAAATAATGGATTGAAGAGACACGCAAACAAGCGGAAACAGTAATATAATTGCAATTAAAAGGTAATTATTCAATCTACGATTTCGTCTAACGAAATGAAACGATAACAGCGACATGTACAACACAGATTATGGGAATAAATAATAAATAATAATAAGTAA
>NW_014556559.1:405-710 GCF_001313825.1 Dinoponera quadriceps
CGTGTTTGTCAATGTGCAAAACGGGTAAAAGAAGTAAATAACAACGCGAAACATTTTTTAGAAGAAGAGAAACAGCGCGTACACGCTGCAAAATAAACGAGTCGTGGGGTCACATCCGACCCAACTTTACCGTTAGAGGGTACAATTAAAATGAAATCGTCGGCGGCTCGATGTTCTTAAAATCACGTCGCGCGAGCACCGCAACTCTACTTCGAAGGAAGGTTGTTTACCGGCACGTTCGCACAGGCGATTTCGGTCCTGCGAGCGCACCTCGAGAAGGATGACCCCGCGGCGCGACCTGAGAA
>NW_014556560.1:0-5330 GCF_001313825.1 Dinoponera quadriceps
ATCGCAAGGGCGTAGTCTTTTACCACGACAACGCAAGACCACACGTTTCTAGACAGACGTTGCGCAAACTAAACAGCCTGCAATGGGATGTCCTAACTCATCCACCGAATTCTCCTGATATCGCACCTTCTGATTATCACTTATTCCGGTCATTGCAAAATTATTTAAATGGAAAAAAATTGATTCTTTGGATGCCTTAAAAAACGTCGTGTCTTCGTTCTTCGAATCTAAACCGCGCAGTTTTTATGATCGGGGTATCTGTATGCTGCCAGAACGTTGGAAAAAGATTATAGACAACGATGGAAAATATATCATTGATTGAATAAAGAACTTTGTTTGCCTAATCACTGTCTGACTTTTACTCACAAACTTCGCATGCACTTTTGCACTTACCCAATATTATAATTATATGAATGAAATAATAAAAATCCTCTATCTCCTGCAGTCATATTGGTTGTATGAAGTGAGAACCAAGAAAAATAATGACGTACAATATAAGTTTCTTGCGACACGTAATTATTTTTTTTATTTTCCCTCAAAAATTTCCTAAAAAAATATAATAATTTCGTAATCCAGAAACCTGTAAAATATGTCACAGTGGCCAAAGAGTGATTGAAAACTGGACAGTTATTTTAGGTATAACTTTGTAATTTTGCATGAAATATCAAATATACATTTTAGTTTGCCATATATTTTATAAGTTGCAGAACAACCAAATTATTATGTTTTTCAATAAAACTAAGAAATAAATTTATATGTCGCTAGAAATGTGCCTCAAAAATGCCTCAAAAATAGTAATGTCAGTTTCATATACGTTCTTCAAATATGTGTACATTCTGTTAAATAAACACCGGGAATTGTTAGTTTCAAAAGCTCGCGTAAAAGGTATGAAAACAAATTTTTTGCTGTACGCTGATACCAATGTACCTAATTGTCACATCGAGCTTTGGCGTCATGTTAACCAGTTTGTTTACAGCAGTTTGTTTTGATAGTCGACCTCAAGTCAACCCTGTGATTTTTAAAACGGATAAAAATATCGAACAAAGAGTTTGACTCAAATTTTGTGTTGTCAACAAAATTTCTAGTGCTTACTGGTTGAAAATGTTGGAGAAGACCTATGATAAGTCAGATTTATTGAAAACACGAACATATGAGTAGTACGAAGTATTCAAAGAAGGCCGAGAAGTCGCTGAAGACTTGCCTCGTTCCGATCAATCTTCAACGTCTTTGACTGACGAAAACATCGACAAAGTAAAGGAAAATGTTGATGGAAAATCGTCATTGAATATTAAGACAGATGGCTCAGGATCTGGACATGTTTCACGAATTCGTCCGCACTATTTCATTTCATGTTTAAGGGATAAGACGCGTCGCGGCACGACTTGTTCCGAAGAAGCTGAATTTTCTTCAAATAGAGCACCGCAAACAGGTTACTGAAAACATGCTTGAACAAGTCAATTCGGACTATACATTCATGAAACGCATCATAGCGGGTGATGAGACGTGTGTTTATGAGTTTTACTTACAAACTAGCCAACAAGCTTCGGAATGCTGCTTCGGTAAAGAGCCGAAACCAAAAAAAAAACATGTCAATGTCGCTTGAAAATCAAAGTCATATTGACTGTTTTCTTTGACTGTCGTGGTGTTGTCCATTCGAAATTCCTTCCGGAGGAGCAAACAGTTAACAAACAATATTATCTGCGCGTTATGGGGCATTTGAAAGAGAATGTTTGCCGGTGAAGGTCAGATTTGTGAAAGAACAATTTTGGCTTTTGCACCACGATAATGCGCCGTCCCACACATTGGCCATTGTACGCGAAATTTTGATTAAAAACTCAACTAATGTCATTGACCAAACACCAGATATGGGCTTTTGAAACTTTTTCCTGTTCTCCAAACTCAAATTACCACATCGTGGAATACGTTTTAAGTCTATTGCAACCATAAAACAAAATTCGCAGAAAAAGCTGCAGACCATACCGAGAAGTGCTTATAATGTTGCGCGACGTCGGGTCGACACGAGTAGTGTGGAGTGCTCGTCACAGCGCGGTAGACCGGAAGGCGTTGGTGAAACTTGTTGGCAATAAATTATCTCTTGCTTGAAAATGAACTTGTCTTTGTTATGTTTTACGCCTGATACATTAATTCTAGTGTGACCGACAGCGTGTCGGCCCCCTAGAGTTGAAAGTCTAGAGTCGCAAATCGCGCCGGTTTCACGTACCTTTTATCCTCTTCCTATGTCTCAATCAGAGAAGGACAGTTTTAATGTGTCAGCGTTACTTGGGTGTGGAAACTGACCATCTTAATTTCGGTATTTCATTCGCCAGAACGCAGGAGTTGCATTCCCGCAAAGTGGCGTTTCGTAATTTGAGGTCATGCTTTGTTTATGGCAATCGACATGTCTCATCGTTATGTTTACAACAATAAGAAGTGTTTCGACGACTGGATTATTCTTTGGCATAAGTGTATCGCATCAAATAGGGCCTATTTTGATAGCGACAAAATAAATTTGGATGATTAAACAAATATTTTATGATTTAACAAATATTTCATTTTTACTGAAAAATTTTCGGTATTTATTTGATAGAATATATAATTTTTTAAATTCCCATTTTAGTATTATTTTTTTTTATCAACAAATAACAACGTCTCATTATCAGATATAACGTATTTACAAGGAAATATTAATAAAGAATAATATTTTTTACCTTTTTTTACGATACCAAACTTTGTGTATTAACTGATAATATTTACTCGATAGAATAATGTTATGTTACATACTGATAAAACTTTTTGATATATATATGCACGGCTTTTCCACACAAATTGAACAAATTACTAAAAAACTTTTTTTTTTAATTATAACAACTAAAACTAAACACTAAAACAACTAAAACAAAATAAATATTAAACAAAAGGCAAATAATTAGAGAAATATGTAAGAAATTATTAATATTAAAAAAATTTAGAACACACACATAGCATTGTGCACTAATAAACTTGCACTTGAAACGGCTACGAATAGCGTTACGGTTATGTTGGGATATTTTAATCTGTTTTTAAAAAAGTCCGCATTTCGAAAAATCATACTATTATATATGGTTGGATTTGGCATAAAATATACTTTTCGGTGGTAGACAAAATATTTGAAATTAAAAAAAACGTGTGTGATATGGTGGGGGTATATTGACAATTATAACATTTTACAAATATCTGATTATATCATTAAATAGTACTCCTAAAACCATTTAATTTTTGTTGAGAAAATAGTTTTCTCTTTCTTATATTATTGACGATACATTCTCCTAAAGAAAAAAAACCGATATTTTTAAAGCAGTGTTTTGTCCTTTAAAAGTCTTCCTAGGCAAGTATAAAAATAATTGTCTCTTCTTTTGGTATGAATTACAATATATTTCAAACTTATTTTATTCAGAGGGGGATAGAGAGTTGAAATTCCTTGTAAGAACGTACAATGAACATTTTGAAAATCGTATGAATATACAAATATTTGTATTAAATATTCGTAAAATATTCCTGTGCTACATCTAGGTTGTAACATTTTATTTTCTTACTAATGAGATATAAAAGGTTCATTATCACATGATATTTACTCAAATATCCAAACCTGTGCTAACAGATTTTGAGTATAGCCCGCTACAAATGTTTAATGGCAGAAAGGTAACAAATCTAACACAGAGTCTATTCTATCATATTGTTGCCAAAATGCTGCCAGAAATGCGGCAGAACCTGTCGACAAACAATGCAAGCAGAGTGGCGGCAGAAAGTGAGTCTGTAGCGATCTAACTACAGATTAGTGCCAAAAACCGAGCATATCTTGCTGTGGGCAGTTCGGCAGCAAGTTCTGCGTAGTTTCTGTTGCCAAATTGCTCACATCATCTGTTAGCAGGCTCTGTCGTTAAAACACGACCTGAATGCAGACACAGATGGTTATGATTTTAGCGTGGGATTTTGATAAAATTTGCTGCCAATCTGCACACAGTCTGCGATCAATTTGCTTACTGGGTATATTCATAAATATAAAAACGTAATTAAGGTTCAATAACTCTTTTAATAAATCTTTTTTATGCGTATTTCATAAAAATAAAGACAATATAAGAGGGAAAATGTTGAACGCGAACGCGTCATGATCGCAAAAGCGATCTGAGCAGAAAAACGATTCAGCTCAGGAAAAAATAAATATACATAATGGATCGTATTATTTAAATGAATACATATAATATCAAATGTAAATGTTGTTGCGTAGATATACGAGGGTGGTTCAATAAGTACCCGTGTTATAAATGAAGACACCATTTTTTAAAAAAATTTTTTTTTATTTTTCAACACAGTCCCCTTTTAAAAAGATACACTTCTCCCAACGTTCCTGCCATTTTTTTAACCCCTCCAAAAAATAGGATTTGTCAAACTCTCCAAAATACGCCTCTGTCTCGGTGATGACTTCCTCGTTTGAGCTAAATTTTTTTCCCGCCAGCCATTTCTTCATGTTAGGGAACAAGAAAAAGTCGCTAGGAACCAGATCGGATAAATACGGGGGGTGCGGCAGCAATTCATAACGCAATTCATGCAGTTTGGCGGCGACAACTCCGGATGAATGTGCTGGTACGTTATTGTGGTGAAACAGCACCTTCTTTTTCGCCAAATGCGGCCGTGTCTCCTTCAATTTTTTGTCGAAGCGGTTCAATAACTTACTGAAGTATTGTCCAGTGATCGTTCTTCCTTTTTCTAAAAAATCCATGAGGATGACGCCGTTCGCATCCCAAAAAATCGTCGCCATGACCTTTCCGGCTGATGGGACCGTCTTCGCCTTCTTTGGAGCAGATTTACCGGGAGAAACCCATTGTTTTAATTGTTGCTTAGTTTCTGGTGTGTAATAATGAATCCAGGTTTCATCAACGGTGACAACTCGAAGCAAAAACTCTTTCGGACCTCGCTTAAATTGCTCCAAACACTGCTTCGAAATTAACGTAATTAACAGCCGCATGCGCTTGTTGTCCACCGTGAGCAATCGCGGCACCCATTGGGCCGACAATTTTTTCAAAGCCAACTTATCATGTAAATATTAATTGCCGTTCCGGACGACACACCTATGGCCTGTGCTACTTCGCGCACTTTCGTTCGTCGATCAGCGAGAATCATGTCGTGGACTTTTTAAATGATTTCCTCGATAACCACGTCTGCCGGGCGTCCTGGTCGCTCTTCATCAAAAACGGATGTTCGCCCACGTTTAAATTCGTTGAACCAATATCTAACTGTAGTCATTGATGGCGAAGTGTCCCTATAAACAGCATCCAACTTTGCTTTTATCTCCT
>NW_014556561.1:0-2915 GCF_001313825.1 Dinoponera quadriceps
ATAACGATATATATAAAAAAAGGAATCCTTAGTTCCCGAAGTACCCAGGCCGTAACACCCCCAGCCTTAGACAAATGTTGGGGAAGCCAATATTTGCTGGCGGAGTGTATTACGTTCAAGACTTAAATTCTACTTATGTAGTGGAGTAATATGATATATATATATTTTTTTTTTCCAAAGGTTTATGATAATAATAAAATATTACATAATGATTATTAAATATGAAATGGCAATTGTTGTTTTTCACTTTAATATTATCAGTTATCTAGGTTAATACTAATTATTTCTCTAAGTGACGTCAATTACTAATTATTAATTTGCATACATAACGTGGTGGTGCAAAATACTTCATGAAGCAAGTGTTAATATAGTAAATGTAATAAGTAAATGAAAAAATTTTGTCTCTCAAATATTTTTTTGTTAAATTATAAGTTTCATATCTTAATTCGTGTTCAATTATGATGAAATTTGGTGTGCACATTATGTGTTACGTCCTAGAAGTGAACGAACGCAACAAAATTGTTTACTCGCGCACTGGCGAGTCCTAAACGTACTGGTAGGCCTGCAGATCAGCTCAAGGTCCGGAGAGGCCCATTTACTCCGATCACAGAACGTACGTTAGGTGGTCCTTTATTTAGGTCAAAGAACTTAATCTTTTTACCTGGGACAGGACCATATGAGTGTGTTGAGAGGGGAATTTAGATTTAGGTAATTGAAAGGAGATGAAATAGTTTTAACGGTTTGATTAAATTTAGGGCATTTTGAATAAAACAGTTTATTAATAACATAATTTGGTTCTCTGATGGATTAATAATAGTGGTAAATTGATAAGAAAAGTCATTGTAAAAGATGCAACATTTAAAAGATGAAAGGGTTAGCTAAAGTTAAACAATGAAATATGTGGGTTAACATTAGACAAATTTTTATAATTCAGCATTAATGGAATAACGCAAACACACGATGAAGATTAAAGTAAGATTAAGCAAAAGATAATTCGTGTAACTTAATTTAATACAATCGGATATAACGCAACAAGAATGTTTAACGTATCGGTATAGCGAGGAAAACATCGTTACATAATACAAAGAAAACAATAATCACGCAGTGCAGATATGTGTTCTGAGGGATGAAGTGGGATTAGAAATTGGATTGAAATGATTAAAAGTCATGTTTAAATATGAAATGGAGACTTAGGATTTAGATGAATCAATAGACTGACAAGGACGAATGAAGACTAAGACGAAGGCTGGACTAAGACTGACTAACTAAGAACTGACACTAAGAACAGCAACTGTGACTGCGACTGCAGCTCTAATTGTAACTATAACTTGAACTAGATTTGACTGTACTGTACTGAACTTGAACTGGTCTGGACTGAACTAAACTAGACTGAACTGTAATTGTAACTGTGACTGTGACTGTCACTGACTGACTGACTTACTGACTGACTGCAAGAAAAACTACTATTGTAACTGCGCTCGCGGCAAAAAGGGTAAGGCTTATATAGGGAGGATTTCAGGGGGTTGTGGATGACTTCCACCAATGAGAGGAGGTTGCGTGGAAGACGGTTACTGCGGAAAATTCCTGGTATTAATATAAAGAATTTTAAGAACCTAATCGCATAGGAGGACCCTTGTTCTACCGACTGTATACAAGGGTGGATAGATCGCAGCCCCATTGGGAGCCTTATGACATATGTGGGCGGCGTGTACTCGTATCTTTTCATAAACCGTTTGATCAAATCTGTTCGTTTTATAATTATAAGAGAAGGAATTCGTTGCTATCTAGGTACCCAGTATGGACACATACGTAACTAACGTAAGGGCGGCAAGATATCCTAGTTATATAAAAAACGAATCTATCGTCCCCGGGGTTCCCAGGATGTAAATAAACTACATACTTTACATGAAGGCGGAATGAATGATAAACGCATTGGGAACCATACGGCATGTTTAGCGGCTGCCAATGTAATCTTATCTTGGTTACAGTAGCGCTTTCCCGAAGTTTGTCTGTTTCCCAATCATATAATTAAAAAAAAAGAAATTCGTAGTTTTCGAGACACCCAGAACGTAACATATGAGTAGAGTGTATCAATCACAGTTCTCAAATAATATTAATGAAACATCATAATTATACATGCGTAGCTTAAATTTCTACAATTTTTTTTATTCTTTCTAAATTATTTTTTTCTAGCTTATGGCTAACTAAAATTTTCTAGCGTATTGGTTAACTGAAATTTATTTATATGTGTATACGAGGTCTGTTCAAAAAGTATCGCAAATTTTGAATTTCCGCGTGTTATGTATATACGATTTTCAATTTTTTTGTGGCGTTGTGTTGGTACTCATGTCTCTCACTTATGCCGACAAGTTCGCCCATTTTGAATATTCAGTTTATCTTTAACAGCTGTTTTGCTCGGACGTGTTTTGGCTCGTCTTCGATTTTTGCCTATCCCAAAAAATGGATCAAAGAATCTGTATCAAATTTTGTGTGAAAAACAAAATTAAGTGCGCGGACGCATTCCAAATGTTGACTGTGGCATATGGTGAAGCTACCTTGGACCGAAGCAACGTTTATCGGTGGTACAAAATGTTTTCAGAGGGCCGAGAAGATGTGAACGACGAAGAGCGTGCCGGACGCCAGAGCACGTTAACAACAGACGAAAACATTGATGAAGTGAAGAAAATAGTATTGGCCAATCGTCGAATCACCGTTAAAGAAGTTGCTGAGGACCTAAACATATTGATTAGGTAGTGCCATTCGATTTTTATTAATGATTTGGGCATGAGACGGGTCGCCGCGAAATTCGTACCAACGCCCCTGCTCACACATCGTTGCTTGTGCGCGAAATTTTGGCCAAAAACAACACACTAATGATGCCGCAGTCACCGTATTCCCCAGACCTGGCCCCCTGT
>NW_014556561.1:2957-3265 GCF_001313825.1 Dinoponera quadriceps
CTCTACGATTGAGGAGATAAAGACGGCATCGAAGGAGAAGCTGAACAAGATCACAAAAAATGATTTTTTGAAGTGCTTCGAGGATTGGAAAAACGTTGGCACAAGTATATAATATCCGATGGGGATTACTTTGAAGGAGACAAAATAGATATTCATGAATAAACAAAGAATTTTTGAAAAAACACCAAACTCGCGATACTTTTTGAACAGATCTCGTATAACTAAGATATCTTGCCGCCTCTACGTTAGACACGTATTGGTCCATACTGGGTACCTAGATAGCAACGAATTCCTTCTCTTATGATTAT
>NW_014556562.1:0-303 GCF_001313825.1 Dinoponera quadriceps
ATAACGTAATAAAGCAGAATATTTTAATCACACTCCCCAGCTTGCAACCCTTCACGATTTAACGTAAGGAAAAGCAAAATTCACACGACATTCACGTTATTTCGCCTATTACACGCAAACTCGCAAATTTCGCCCGAGGATTGATTTCAATTAACTTTTCTCGTTGAACTATCGTATTTGGTCGAAAAGATTCAAACCGAAACGTGAATTTGCATTAGTTCACGTTTTCTGATGTAGAATCGAAAGAAACGCTCGCCGCCTGCAATCTGCGAGGCTGCCGCATGGAAATAACGTAATAAAGAA
>NW_014556562.1:563-1035 GCF_001313825.1 Dinoponera quadriceps
GAATATTTCAATCACACTCGCCAATTTGCATCCGTTCACGATTTAACGTATGAAACGCAAGATTCATTCGACATTTACGTTATTTCGTCTAGTACACGCGAACTTGCAAATTTCGTCAGCGCATGGATTTTTATTAACTTTTCTCATGGAACTAGCGTATTTAGACGAACAGTTTCAAGCCGAAACGTGAATTTGCATTAGTTCACGTTTTCTGATGTATAATCGATAGAAACGCTCGCCGGCTGAAATCTGCGAGGCTGCAGAATGGAAATAACGTAAGAAAGCTGAATATTTCAATCACACTCGCCAGTTTGCATCCGTTCACGATTTAACGTATGAAATGCAAGATTCATTCGACATTTACGTTATTTCGTCCATTACACGCAAACTCGCAAATTTCGTCAGCGGATGGATTTCTTTACCCCTTTACTCATGGAACTAGCGTATTTAGTCGAAAAGTTTCAAGCCGAAA
>NW_014556563.1:0-4627 GCF_001313825.1 Dinoponera quadriceps
CATTTAAGTTTATCAAGTAATACCCGACGAATGAGTTACTTTTTCTTAAAATTTCAAGTTGATTTTCTGGGATATAAAATTGATGTTTTTCCCGCAAAGACAATTTGTGGGACCTAGGTGGAATCTAATCTGATTTCCTAAAATAACGATGGATTATAGATGGGAATTCTACGCCGACTGTGGTTAGAATTGTAATGTTTCATTCGATGTTGCGAAGTGGAGAAACATAAACAGATCCTATTTGGTCATCCCCAACATTTTTCCAAAGATTTATTATCTTACATTACGATTAAACAAAATATACGAAACATTAAATATTTATAATTTACAGATACGTTCATATACGTTACATGCGTGCTATTAAATATATTAATAAAAAAATGTAAAAATATAAGAATATTAATATAAACTCGTTTTTTTATTAAGTGAGTCTGTAAATTAATTCTTCTTATTAATTCTTAGCCGTAATTAATTCTTTAGGAATCTTTTCAAATGTTAACAACATATTAATCGTAACATACTAATCTACATACATGCAAAATTGGAATGAGATTAACCGAAACTGAGATAATTGAAGTAATACTTAGCATTAATTACTGTAATTAATTACTAATTACACGTATCACAGATATAAAAACGGCTTCCGATGTTACGTTTTTAATTCTAGCGTAATTACTATTATGGTTTTAAATGGAAAACGAAAAATAATAAGCAAATGAAGAAAAAATTGCTTTTTCTATCATTTGTTTTTAAAACTTTTGTTTTAACTTTATTGTTTGTGCTTAGAAACCAACTGCTTCATTTATATTCAGAATTTTTTAGAGAAAAATTGTATTTTGAATTTAGAAAAAGTTAATTTTTTACTTATTTAATTAATTTTTTTATTAAAAAAAAAAAATATATATATATATATGAATAATTTTAATAAATGTTATATTTTAATAAAAGGTGTTATAAATGTTAATACTTTCATAAATGTTACTTTAATGAATTATTTTAATGAATTACTTTAACGAATATTACAATTTAAAATAGTAAATATTAGGTTGGTGCATATGAAATGTCGGATTCTTAAGTGATTGTATAAAACTGTATATCTTTCTTCAAAAGCTGTTTATTCAATCAAAGTATGCTCCATTCGCTTCAATACACTTCTCCCAACGAGATTTTAAAGCGTAGATGCCTGTCTTAAAAAAATTTTGGTCTTTAGAATTAATAAACTCTGATATCGAGTTTTTTAGACTGTCTTCATTTTCATGGTGTTTGCCTCTTAAAAACAGCTCTAAATGCTTGAAAAAATGAAAATCGGTCGGCGAGAGATCCGGTGAATATGGTGGATGCTGCAAAACTTCATATTCCAGTTCGTTCAGTTTCGCAATTGTTTTGTGCGATGTGTGCGGCCGAGCGTTGTCATGGAGCAGTAGCGGGCCATGCCGATTCACAAGCGATGGGAGTACAATTTGGTGTCTCAATATCGTTGTATGGTCAACTTTCATCCTGATAGCAAGTTCCCTCGTGGATACGGCTGGATCCGCTTCCACTAGAGCCTTCAGGTCATCATTATTCACAGACGTTTTGGGTCTTCCGCGCGGCTCATTTTGCAGTGAAAAATCGCCAGTCCGAAATTTTTCGAACCAACGCTGCACTTTCCGATTGTTAACCGTATTCTCCCCAAACGCTTGGTTTATGTTGCGTGCAGCTTTTGCAGCACTATTACCAAGTTTGTACTCATATAAGAAAATGACGCGAATGTCGGCAGAATTCATATCGGTAATAAACTCAAAAGAAATAAAAAAGGGAAGACCTTCGAGAAAACCTATTTTGTTGAAATGAGTCTCTGGCAATGGACAATACGAGTATGAATGAGGTTATGCCAAAAACAAAAGTATAACGAAAACAGGGAGGAAAACGTCCGCATGTAAAGAGAATCCGACATTTCATACGCACCAACCTAATACATCAATAATTAAAATATAATTACTTCTATTATACTCAATTATCTTAGTTATCTTTATCATCTCGTCAAATATCGTTAACTTAACGTTGTAACGTTATACATAAAATTAAGAACTGCATAATTGAAAACGTTACATATTATAAAATATCATTGCAATAATGTTGTGTTAATGACTTCTTGCTTATTGGGTGACATATTTTTAAATATATGCCCAATATGGAGAGACCCAGTCAAAAATATTATTCGTCCAAACGCGTAAAATAATTCGTTTTTTATGAATTTTTAAACATTATGTTGTTTGAGCAATATTTTCTTGCTATAGCGTCAAAGTTATATATAATAAAACATGTTTATAAATATTTAGCACATATTTTTCCAGCTTTTTCGTGTTCTATTAACCATTTTCTTGCTATAACGTCAAAGCTATATATAATAAAACATGTTCATAAATATTTAGCACACATTTTTCCAGCTTTTTCGTGTTCTATTAACCATTATTTCTCTAACGGTATTGTCACAGGTCCAGCTATCTTAACTTTCTAATGCGATATTTGGTCAAACTATCGACTCTGGCGATGACAACATCGCAGGCGGCAAAAAGCAAGACGCAGCTTATAGCCAATCAGCATCGCGGAAAAGAAGCTTTATCCCATGTTTGAAACAAGAATGAGATTTCCGATTGCTATCGTAGTGAAGTGAATTTATTTTGGAACAACTTCGTATATTTTAATCGGAACCTATGTATCTAGGAGAATTATGAATCAATTTCTTCCTGCGGGTTATTTTCCACAGTGTAAGTTGTTTACCTGCGCGACTCTCAGCCTTACGCAGTGAGAAATTTCGTGTTAAAAGCGGCCCACCGAAACTTTTGCGTTACTTTAACGTGGTGATTGTATATATGTTTAAATTGTTTGTAAATATGTTTAAAAGTAATGTACATTAAATTAACGCATTTACCTCGTCAACATGTTACTTTTTAACATATTCACCTTAAAGTGACACCAATTTCAGTTAGGATGCAAAATTTTATTTTGCGTCAACGTGATTAACACAACATTTTTGACCGTGTACACACGTAAGCAGGCTCGAAACGCGCACAGGTGGCTCCGATCGCAACGGTAAGGCGCATACGAGAGAAGATCGCATCGGAGGATTCTCGGGCAAAATGAGTTTCGCGAGTTCACGAATCGGAGCTCGCGGAGGAATTGCGAGAGAACGTACCTCCTTGACCGTCCGAGATTAACCGAGCCACTCTGTTGACGTGGTTGCTGGCGGGATCGAAGGGCGCCGGAGAGCTCTCGTTGCTCCTCAGGAAGGCCTCGCACTCCTCCCTCCTGCGCCGTAGTTCCCGCCTTTAACAATAAAAGCGAAAACGAGCTGGTGAGAAGAATTGAGAGAGTCTCTACGCGGTCGTTTGCGATTTCGCGGCTCTCCGCCGCCGCTGATTCGTTTCGCATCGCTGATCAGCCGGGCGCGCGCGCCTCCGGTTCTCTTGTAATTAGCGAAACATTTGCAAGTCATTTACAGCGGGAGGAAGGTGGTAACGCAAGAGCGTTATGAATATTCCACGTATGTCCCGCGCGCGGCGCCGCGCTCCCGGATAAACACTCGCGAAGCCGACGAGCTTGAAATTACTATCTTCTCGAGTTTCACGAAGTAGACGCAAATACTACGGGAGTTTCGAGATACTGCAAGATACACTACCCGCTATATACATATACGCGCATATATATATACATATATACCGGATATATATATATATATATATATAGGATGTTTGACGTGACGGAAGTACTATTGATACAAAGATCGCGCGACTACACGCGCACACACAAAGATCGATACAGCGAGCGAGTGAGAGAGAGAGAGAGAGAGAGAGAGAGAGAAAGGGAGAAAAGGGGAGGGGGAACGAAAGAGACGGGTTCCAGATATGCACGTACGTATATTCATAATTGAGAAAACTCGCGGAGAGGCATTGCGAATTTATCGGACGCGATGGTCTAAGCGGAGAGATGTTTGCCGCTTGGAAAAACGCCGCCATCATTTTTCCAATAATCTTCCAGAAAAATGCTGCCGCTCGGAAATAGCGACGCGTGGCTGGCCGGCCGGCCGGCGTATGTATTCGCCCCGGTATGTATGCATGTATGTATATGCCCGCTCGTTCGTTCGCCCGTCCGTTCGTTCCTACGCGAAGCCCGCAAACGTAAAAATACAAATCGCGCGAAAAAGCACGTGTTATGATTTCGAATGACTCGGGGGAAAGGAGGAGGGGGTGATTCGCGAATCCCCTCGGATTTGCCGCGCGGGCTGGATGAAAATTAGCGCCGACCGGAAGTAGAGCGCGCGCGTCTCCTCCAATCGCCGCGGTCCGCGAATCCGTGACTTCCTGCCCCGTACGTATGTACGCACGTAAATTCTCTCGCAGGCCGAAGGAAGCGGCGACATAAATCCTCGAGCGGGCATGGTCTCGCGACGGAAATAAAAGAAGGGAGGGAAAAAGAGAGGACACGGAGAAAGGGAACGAGCGAGAGGGGGGAGAGGGGGGGAAAAAACGGAAAACCTGCGTCGCCAGGGAAAGTCGGTTGGAAATTACAATATTCATTTCGATAAGAGGAAACTGTGCGATCGCGTACACTATCCCCTTTACCCCTCTTCTACCCCCCCCCCCCC
>NW_014556563.1:4645-16248 GCF_001313825.1 Dinoponera quadriceps
GGTGTCTGGCGAGTAATTTATTATCTGAATGCCCCGATGCGAATTACGACGCTTTTGCGAGTGCGTGCGACTCTCTCGCGCCGCGGACGCGCGCGGCACATCCGTCGACTCCGATACAAACACCCTCTTCCTCCTCCTCCCCCTCCTCCCCCCGTATAATAACGGCGGCGCAAAATACGGCAATGATTCGCCCAATTAAGACCTGACATTGCCAATAATTAGCGATATCGTTATTCCGCGATAATTTGATTTAGGAAGTACGAGCCGGGACCAGCGCTCGAGGCCGCCGACACAATGATATAAAGTCGGGGCCGGGATAATTGAAAACCCCCGAAACCCCCTGGGGAGGGGCGGAGGGGAGGGAGAGGTAAATCGGGCAACGGAATAATTTCTCAACGATGAAATTAACGGGGGCCGCTCTGGTAGTAACATCGTCAAAGCGACGGCGAGTATTCGTTTAATGCGCTCATCATAAAATCATCGCGAACCGCTGCCGCCGCCTGCCTGCCAATTTCGTCATCGGAAATCCATCGCGCCGCGTCCCCGATAAGAGAAGAGAGCAAAAGAGAGAGAGAGAGAGAGAGTCTACCTCATGATTTTCTCCCTGTTTGTTTCACGCTAAATCTTACTTGCCGTGCGCTTCGCCGGCTTTAAATATGGAAAACGCGAATACGATATGAGACGGGGATAATATTGAAATGTACAGATCCGTCGAGTACGCGGAAGCGAAAATATCAAGGCCGATAAGTAATGTCGCTTTTTGATACTCGATAGAAAATCTTATTTTATTTAACATGACGACCACGATTACCACGTTGATTGTGATGTCTCCAACTTTGTCGCTAATTCCTGAATGGTTCGCTTAGGACCGGCTCCAATTTCAGCCCCGACACGAGATCCTTGTCAAATTCAATTCGGGTCTTCCAGATTTTGGTCCGTCGGAAAGATCGAAAAATCGTCGTTTTTGAACTTTTCAAACCAACACTGATACGTTTTCATATCCAGGGCACCAGGATGAACATAATTAATGGCACTTGCGGCACGGAATTACCCCTTCAAAACCCGTAAAGCATCGAATATCCGATACGCACCTTATCCACACTCTTCGGTCTTCCATTCTTAACGGTGCACTCAGATTCCGTCAAAATTTCACGATAAGCGCACCAAATGCCAATCAATTTAATTAGTACGTAGATTATGTGTAATAATAAATCACGTCCACGAGCAAGGTGGCAATGTTTATTCAATCTGAAAGAAACGGCATTACTTATGGGTACCCCCAAACATCGATACGCGCGCGTGCGAGCGAGCGAGCGAGCGAGCGTGCTCGAGATAAGGTCGAAGCGTGATGGCGTTTAAGCGCTCTCGAAAGGGTTGCGTTTACTATTATTTTGAGTTTTCATCATGAAATTGTTCGGCGGTTTGGTAGCGGCGCGCGCTGACGAATGGCCACCATCATCATCACCGCCACCGTCGCCACCCTCGGGTGAATTTGTTATCAAATATTATCCATTATTAAACACACCGCGCAGGGCGCGGCGTGTGACCGTCAATTGTTCAATATTTTTCTGGCTCCGCCAGAACGTCAGGGCTCCGCCGTTACCCGCCCCATCCTAGCCCAACGTACCGTGGAGGAGGGGGAGGAGGGAGGAGAAATGAATTTGCGCGTTACCTTTGATACACAGCTCGATATGACAGCGCGCTGCGATATCGTATCGCTCGCGCCTGTGCGAATTCTTCTCGCAGTCACGGAGGATTCCGAAGTTGCGAGACACGCGAGGTATCCCGAGATTTCGATCCTGTAATTAAACTTTCAATTCCACAACACGGTGGGAGCTAAGATGGCAGAATAGCTGAAATTTCTATTTTAACGGTACAGTTCGCTCCTACCTTCGATTCTGACGACGCATTAAATTTTCGTTCTCGCTGTTTTAATATGAAAATAAGTTATTCGAGGTAGCGTTACAATGAAATCTGAGGAATTAAAGATTCAAGAGAGAGGTTAATAAACGGCAGTATTGTCGAAGTAGGTTTTTATTAATTTGCGGACCGTTTAAGCAGGTGCAATTTATCCTTAAGAGCAGTATTGTAATAGGTAGATTTTTGGAAGTAACTAGACACAGATACAGATAATGACAGGGAAATGTAAGTAGATAAAGGTACAGATAAGCTTGAGGTAAATAATTAAATATAGATACTATGAGAATATATCTGGATACACTTCGTGATGCGTATATTCTCATAGTACATGTATTTATATCGAATTATTCATCTAAAATTTGTATCTGCATCTGTATCTAATTTTCCCTTTTAGTATCTGCGTCTAGTTACTTAAACAAATGTATCTGTGATAACGCTTAAAAGCATTAAAGTAGCATCGAAATTTCCGCTTGCCGCTTGCAGGACACGTGCAAGTCGTGCAAGATATAGAAGGAATGCAATTCTCTTCCCGAGTCGAAATTCTGATCTGGCGCCTTTAATTTTGATACGGCGCTAAGATCAGTAAAATAGATTCAATTTCACATCTGACGATATAATTTACTCTCACGTTTACCCTCATAATCGTCCTGCATTACCGTTTTCGCTGTTATTTTCGCGTCAATCCCCGAAGGTCCAATCCCCGGAAATCGTCTCGAATACCCCCCGGTTTCCACCGTGAAACGTCGCACATGTGCGCCGAGAAACTTACTGTTTCGCGGCGCGACTCTTACGCGACGTCGAGTCGTCGATTAGAACAAGGGATGTACTCCAATCTTCTCGCTCGCCTTAGCAGCGCGCGCGTGTCGAAATAATACGGCGGCGGCGACGGTAGTGCTCGACGATAAGTAACGCCGTACAGCGCCGATATTTCGGCGGTTTTATTATTTCTACCGACGGAAGGGAGAAGGAGAGAGAGAGAGAGAGAGAGAGAGAGAGGGAGAGAAAGCGCCCGGAGGAATTTTTCCGTGTGCGCGATGGAAAGGAGCCGCGCGCGGTAAAAGGACGTCCCGCGATTTTTACGACTGCTTCGTCGCCACCGGAAATCGTCCACACCGTCCCCTTCTCCACCCCTCCTCCTCTCTCTTTGTCCCTACCCTCAACGACGACGGAGGAAACAGCGTAGCTCTATTTTTCCTATAAATTGAATTCGGCGCACGTCGGATATTATCGGTTATTAAAAGCAGCCTAGTATGTTCGTGCACGCGCGTCTATCCGCCTGTGCGCGCGCGTGATCTGTCGATATTTTTCTGCTCCATGAACACTCTTTGGAAACTCTCACTCTCCCACGCACTCTCTCTCTCTCTCTCTCTGTCCGTCTGTTTCCGTCTCTCCGCCGGCTCCCACCCTCCGCCGTCCTGCTTTGCCTGGGTTAATTCCGGGGGTTACTTGGAGTAGGGAAGGTCGGCAGTGTCGGCTTCGGATCATAGCCACGCAATATATAGATCGGAGCGACATATCGATCGATGTGGACGGGAGTGGAATAATAATTTGCACTGTTATTGCGAACCCATCCGGTGAAATCAAACCGGGCCGGCGCGTTCGCTCTCCTTCTTTCTCTCTTTCTCTCTCTCTCTCTCTCTCTTGTTCCCTCTTTCCCTGCATCTCTGTGTCCTACCGCCTGTCCTGGCCTTTCTCTCTCTCTAACTACTCTCTCTCTCTCTCGTTCTTTCTCTTCCTGTGTGGGCTCTTCTCGTTCATTGTCTCCTCCCTTCGCTCTTTGCCGACTGTCCTCTCTGTCTCCTTTCTCTTTCGTCCGTCCCTTCTTTTGAAGGTAGAGTAAATGCTTCTATTGATCCTTTTTCACCCTCTCATTCTCTCTCTCTCTCTCTCTCTTTCTTTCTCTCTCTCCATCGATTCCTGCAGCGATTTCTACATGTACACACGTTAGGCGGACGCGGGCGCGCGCGCTTTGTTCGGCGGATGAGTGTGGAGTAACTACGAATATGCGAATGACAAGTGGCAATCGATTGGAACTCATCGTCTCCTCGGCGGCGCCCACCACGTCGACTCGCAAAGATGCTTCGCATCGTCGATGGAAAAATACTCTCGACACACACTTGCCTCGTTCATAATGGTTTCATCGTTCCAGACGTAATGGCATCCTCGAAACAGAAGCGAGTGAGTGAGCGAGAGAGAGAGAGAGAGAGAGAGAGCGGCATCGCATAATCTCGAGCGATGCCTTCGATTTCGCTTAATATCTCGCGATCAGAACCGCGAGCCGTCGAGCCGAGAGACGACGGCGTCGTTTCGCTACAATCTCAAATTCATAAATCACGAAAATATATATTTGTCTCGCGTTCCCTTCTTCCCTTCGCCTCCGCCCCTCGCCTTCCCCGCGTATTAAATCGCGCGATCTATTTTCGTCGTCGCGCGACTCGCACTCGGCAACGTTCGAACGTCGCGCGATTAATATTTCTCTCTTTTTCATCCAACACAGGTGATAAAGTAAGTTTGCCCTTGCTATAAAGAGATCGGTAAATAATTAATTAATTTCATAAATAACTGGGCGTAAGCAATTTTCATGTTATTCCTAGAAGGTTCCTGCGAGAGAAGAGGCGGAGGGGGGGAGGGAGAAGTGGTATGGTTGGCGGAGCCGTGAGTGAGGTGAGCAATCTTGGTCGACGTGAAGGAAGTACGGGCGTATGGTTTACTTCAAAAACTTTTTACCGATAGCGTAGCCAGGGGGCAGTTTAAATAATCCTTCTGGACGCGGATATTAAATTTCTTACCGTAGTGCGCGCGGTGAGCGTGGTTCGTGGCAGTCGGTTTAAACGGTACACTTTGTCCGCCGGACCGGATTGCTGTATATATATACACACGCATATATATACGTGTGTGTGTGTGTGTGTATTCCGTAGTAGGGCAGGCAGTTTAAACTCTAATCGCGAGTTTTGTAAGAAACCCTTAAGGCTAATTGAGATGACTTTTTCGCGAAGGCGTTATTTTACGCTCTGAGAGACGCGGAAGCGGCGGTAGTGGTGGCAGTGGCAGCTGCAGTGGCAACAGCAGTAGCGGCAGAGAAACCCTCGCTGGTATCGAGCGAATCGGTCGAGTTGGAAATTAGTTTTGCCGTGATTCCCGAAGAGAGGAGACAAGACAAGTTACAAAATGTTATAACATTGGCAAGGAATGGTGAGAGAGACAAAGAGAGAGACGGGATAAATTTTTATCGAGAATAACGAAGCTTCCAAAAAAGGAGGGAAAAAGTGAGACGGACAGAGAGAGAGAGAGAGGGTGAGAAGGGGGGAGGGGAGAAGAAAGCTTATTATCCGAGTAGATTTATCATTTCCTCGCGAAGAAGTTCGCGATCCGGTACTCGACAGAGGGACGACGACGACGACGGCGAGGAGGGCACGAGGATTCGTCTAATTAAAACTGAACGACCGACAGTTGCGCAATCTCCCCTTCCCCCTCCCCCAGGCTCGATTCGATTCCGATGTCGCGCGAGCTTCGTCATTAGCGAATTTACGGGGCGTTTCGCGACGGGACACGCAAGACGTATTGAATATTAACGGACGGCCGTCATAAAAATTCTTAAAGTTGGCAAAGTGGTTTCGCCCTCGTCTCGCGCAGACGACCACGGCCTCGGTGCGCGTGGCACGATGGAAACGCCCGCCACTCTTCCTGCGAATAACGGCAGAGCTTTGAATTTTAATTCGCGCGAATTTTAATACGTTGTCGCGACATCGGGCATTATTCCGCGGAGTTGGAATATGCTCGCGAGATTAATCGGCGACGCCGATAACGGCCGCACGACTCCCTTATCGCGCAAATTAAATGCCGACGGCGAGCCAGTGGTGGGAACCGCCTTCCTCTTCGCGCTCCGTAGCTTCCGTTTCTTGCGCGAGACTTTCGTACGCCGCGCTCAACCATTTTCATCCGTATTTCGGCTCACGGAACAACTAATTCTACATTTTTCGAATGATTTCAGCGGCAGAGAATGAGAAGATTGTCGCAGGTTCCGGGGTGATTTAAAACGTTTTAAAATTGACGTTATAAAATAGCATTCAGTCAAATCAATTGCTCACCCTAGTTTATCGTTTTAATTTTCACAAGAAGATAGCTCAACGATACTTCAGAACAAGCGAAAAATCAAACGGCGCTAATAAGCACGGAATATACACCGACCACGCTTGCAAGCAGAAACTGCTACTTCAGCTACAACTGTTGTGCACAGTAGACGAAGTTCATGCACTGTCCTACGGGGTTTAGTAATTTGCAGCCGAGAAACATGGGTCGCCGGTTTATCATGCTCATGTCAGTTTTGGTGTTTTTCTTCTGTTTGAGGTATCGAGAGAAAGAGCGAGATAATCTTTCCCCCTCCTAATGTTCCCCCTTTGAAATTGTTAGAAAACATATTGATATTTTAACCATTTACTCTTATTCGTCGATTCGAGCTACGTTGTAGAAAAAATTACTATGTTCAAATAAATATTTACTAAGGAATATTGTAGTAATTTGTAGTTTTATTCGGATTAAGTAGATACCACTTGAATGTAGCGCTTTTTCTCTCCCACTACGCTGCATTCGAATAATATTCAGTTAAAACCCGGCCTATATAGATCGTAGAACGCAAGACGCGAGTCGTAAAGGCAGAAGATGACAATCGGCGAACGCAAGGAGCGTTTGCGACTTGCGTTTTGCGTCCTACGACCTACGTGGACCGGGCTTAATTCAAATAAAACAAATTACTATAATATTCCTTAATAAATATTTACTTGAACGTGGCAGTTTTTTTTTCAGTGTACAGAACAACTCGCCGAACTGTTTATTTAGAGCGCACGGTGTCCATGCATAATAACAACGAGTGTCGATAAATCATGTACCCATTAATCAAACAGAAGCTGGAAGCATTGGGTAAGACAGTAAAAGAATCCTCCTCTCCTGATATCTCCCGTAAAATTGTTAATAAACACACCGACATTTTAACTATTTATTCTTCTACATGTGGCTGAAGTTCTAGAATAATTAGCTATACACCGAATACACAATTCACCGAACTGTTTATTCAGCACGCCTTAATTACTTCGTGCGGTCCGTACTTTTCGATGACCGTGTGCGCGTATAATGACAACAAGTGTTGATTAATCACCGCATCCATTAATCGATCGTTTGGCCAGGAAGCTGCGAGCGGCGGTTGAGCAGCGATTAACCGACAGAACTCAGTTCGCGCGAAATATTTCGCGTTCAAGTAGACGTTCCGCGGGCGGAAGTCGCGCAACGCAGCCACGTCGAATACGATTTTTCGCGAAGAAAGAGAAAGAGTGAGAGAGAGAGAGAGAACGAAAGCACGTCGAGATTGCGGGACGCGGAATATCCCGGTGAAACGAATCGCTGCCGGGGAGGGGGGAGAGGACGACTTCTTCCACGATCGCTTTCCAGATAAGATTGAGGGATACGCCGACTGTCTGTAGAGCTAAAAACGTATGATCGAGGCTGGTCCAGCCAGCTATCAGGGGGATGCGTGCGGGACCGGCATTGTAATCGCGCGCTTGCCGGGTTAAAGGGGACGTTGTTGCTCATCCGTGGCGTGCATTTACCGTTAGCATGTGGGACGTCCAATTCTGAGGACTCTGTTTATCAGATACGGAGGGCGCGTGTATCTCTCCCTGTACACGAGGGAGAGATGAGATGGCAATCGGACGGACACACACGGACGCACGATAAGTACGCGACTTGGCAGCGCTCGGACGTTTTAATGCACGCCGAGTGTAATGATGTCTCTGCTCTTACAGACTTTGGAAATTTAATCTCGCGCGGACTCTCGCGGAACGGCGGGAAAAAGTTGTCCGAGGAGGGATTGCCCCCGGTGTTGTGTTGCGTGGGTATTTCCTACGGAGCGGGAAAAGCTGAAAAGCTCCGAATTTCTCCGAGCGGTGTCTCGTTCAAAACCAATGAAAAGTGACGGTATTTTCGGTGGAAGCGCAACAGCGAAAATACCGCCGCTCGAAATCGTAGGAATGAATGAATTTCACTCGAGCTCGGAGTGGGTTTTCACCCCGTACGAGTGTTTCAGCTCGATTAGAGCGAAGATATTTCTGTGATGGCGGAATATAAGGAGGATCGGGACCTCCTTTTTTTACACGGCTTAACTGTCACAAAGTTCACGTGTCTTGCTTAACACTTTGCCGGCCGCTGTCACGTACGCGTGACTTTTCTTCGCCAGTGGTGATGCTTCATTCCGATGTTTTTATAAGCACACATATTGATGCAGAGCAACAGTTGATGAATAAGGAACAGTGGTGGCGAGCAGTAGAACTTGCGTAAATCTCGCCGGCGGCAGCGTAACGGCGATGCGATAAATGGGCGGCCGGCAAAGTGTTAATAAATAAAGCAGCATATTCTTCTCCGCGGGGTAGGTTACTGGTATTGTGGTAATCGAGTGTACACGAAATGGGTCACGGCCAACACGTGGTACTTACGAATATTTAAAAAAACTAGACGTAATGAGAGAGCAAATTTGCCCCGCCTCTATTTTTACCGTTCCCTTGGTTTTCGAATCATCAATCGCAATTTCTCTGTGGTAATAAAACAATATTGTAGTTTCAGCTAATTTTTCCTGTATTTAATTAATCGTCATCGCAACATTGTTTAGAAATATAATTTCTTTTATTCAAAACATCCGTTCCGAGGTAAGTTAATTCAAATGAGGCTGTGACGTAGCTTACGTACGTGCACGAAAGCATACACATGAATCATCGAATCTTGTTAGAGTAAAGATTTGTTAGAGTAACCGGTAAAATTAAGAAGTTATGTTCATAAATATAATCCACGTTTTAAACAGATTTTAGTTATTTGTTCGATTACTATGACTCGAAAACGATCGTAAAGCACGATTGAAAAATAGGTAGAGATAAAACTGCACCTTGACTATGTGATGTCATCAACTTTAATGAAATATTTGTAAAAAGTTTAAGTCGAAATTATATATTTTGTTTCTTTTATACAGTATGTCTAATAAGAATGTGATCGACCTAACTTTTAACGACCTAAATAATACATAAATAAATTATTTATTTAAAAAATAATACATAAATTAATTATTTATTACAAAAAATGTAAAAAAAAGTTATATATGTACTAAACAATCAGCACAACTACGAAAGTACAGATCGATGTTACAACTCTTTTATATTAATAAATCGTCCAATCACCGTCGTTATCAGTTACTGCCTGATATTGTTGAAGCATACTTTCCACTATTTTTAGAGCATACTTTCGAGATAAAGATCGCCATATTTAACTGATTTATTTCATCGTGTACACTTTTTCTCCTTATTCATGTTCATTAATGCCCAGACATTTTCAATTGGACTTGCGTATGATGACTGTGATAGCCAATCTAGTGTTTCGACGTTATTTTCTTCCTTCCACTGGGAGCAAAGATAACTGCAATGTTTTGGATCGTTGTCCTCTGGAAAGATCTAATCCTGACTTTTATTTCGAAACCACCTTCCGACAAATGGTATTAATGTTCACCGGTAAATTTTTATCAGCTTCTCGGCACTCAAATTCTACACTCAAATAGTGTAGACCGAGGCGAATTGGATCATAGGGGAAATCGGATCAATATAAACTTTGAGACGGTTGTAGTTAGTTTTCTTTTCAAACAAACTGTTTTATCGTGCCAGTTACCTCTGTGCGCTCCCTCCGCACTCATTGAAAAAAGAAACTAACGACATTGTCTCAAAGCTTATATTGATCTGATTTAACTTATAATCCGACTTGACTCAATTTACTCTACAATTCCGGCGCTCATTGTTAAATACGTTATTTTCCAGCAACATTCAAACAAGAATTGCAACTCTTTGTATAGTGCGTCGTGGAGGAAAAGTTCTCTTACTTGCCTATTTAAAAGTTTTCAATATAACGGTTTCCAAACAGAAGTTTAGCCGGTCACATTTTTGTTAGACAAACTGTACATGAAAGACATGTAAAACAACCGACCCCAGTGTGGGATTATTTGTATATATATATATATATATATATATATATATGGCTAATATTTTTTTGTAAAAACTAAAGGATACAGTTACATTAAAATATATTATGAAATATTGCATATATCTTTCTTTTACGATTAGTATGTAAAAAGACTGAAAATAAGCCTCGGTCTCCGTCGAATTCACTCTCGAATTTCGCGAGCACATATTCGCTGTCCTTTCACCTTAACAATCTCAATTCAGAGCGAGGAATTCATTCTGCATAAGCGAAAAATCGCTCGAATTCGAATGACTCGGTTGAATCGCTCTACTTTTCGAATGAGATTTCACTCCCGAAGAAATTCGGAGAGTGTATCGAAGGATTGCGCTCGAACTAATGGCGCGTAAATACAACGCTGGACAACGTTCGGAAAATCCTTTAATATTTTCCATCGGCTGATTGAAGCTAAGTGGCAACGAAAGAGAGAGAGAGAGAGAGAGATCTGATCGCACGAAGCGTTCCAGCTTAGGATAACAACGTGATAACAGCCGAATTGCGGGGGCGGCTCTCCGTCGCGAAGCTCTCTCTGTCTCCGAAGAATCGAGGGAGAAATCGCGATAAATTCAACGTCGAGCCGTCCTTCGCGAAAAATTTCACTAAGACGCATCGCTCCCATCGCGCGCGCGCGATTCCCTCCCCCCNCCCCCCCCCCCCCCCGTTCTCTCTCGTCGAAATTCTCCGTCGATTTCCCACGTGGAAACATACGTCCTCTCCGCTGCGCCGGTTTTCCCCGACAGACACCCCGTAGAGCCGTTCAATCGGCGCAAATCGCTCTTCAGAAGATCCCCGGAGAAAATTATTTGCGCGAATCGCTTGGCGCGGTATCGATGTCGGGAGCGAACGCGGGCAAAAATAATCCAGCCCGCGGGCAGGTAGCGTTATAGGAGCGCGACGTTCCCCCCCCCCTCTCTCTCTTTCTCTCTCTTTTCGGTATTACGGCTCGAACAGAAATATGGTCGATCCGGCTATTTTCTCCGCGGTCCGGCAAACCAACGGTCAAGCGCAACGGTGGCCGCCACCGCCTACGGCCTCCCTACCTCCCTCTTCTCTCTCCCTCTCTCTTTCTCTCTGTCTCTCTCGTTGCATTTTTACTCCGTTCTCTTCGTTTTTCGTTTCCTCGCTCTTCGGTCGCGATCGCGCGAATATCCGCGGCACGAAGATTTTTCGCGAGGCAGAAACGCACGCTCCTCCCCGCCCATTAATTACGGCGCGTCCAATTATTCTTCGTTACGACGAGTCGCCCGGACGATATCGGCCGATCCGCCGCTTTATATCGGCGTCGCAGCGTACGCGCGCGCGCGCGCGCGCGCGAGCACGCTCATCCGCGGCGATATACACATTGTGCAGTGCGGGAGTAATCTCGCCGTCATAACAATTATATAACAATACTAATGCCGTGACAATGGGCGCGATAACGAGGGAGACCGCCGCGCGCGGATTATCGCGACGCGTTCTCGCGTGTCCGCGCGCATCGGGCTGTCACGCCGCGTTGCGCGAGAAGTACTCGTCGAGTGGACTCGGAACAGTCGATACAACAGTGATGCACGGTGATTTGCCTGCTGTAAATCGCCGGCAACAACAATCCCACGTACGCTTTGTCATCCGGCGGAGATCTTCTTTAACGCGCCTTTCAACCCCCC
>NW_014556563.1:16255-97022 GCF_001313825.1 Dinoponera quadriceps
CCACCCGCCCTCTTTGTTGTATTCCGCTGCTATGGTTGCGCTATGGTTCGCACATAGTTGCTGACCAAATTGCAACCCTTGAATCAATTGATAACTCATTACGGCAACTGTATAATTTGCTGTGTGAATTATGCATGCTTGTGCTTGAGAAAAATGTTACTCAATTTTCAAAAATTTGGTCGCCCGCTGCTTTCGGCCTTGGTGTATTTAATTTTCGCACTTAAGATCCCTGGTTTATCGCCGCAGCCATCTCGATTAATGACGTCAGACGCAAGAAAATATATGTTTCCAAAATTCTTGCTAAATATGTCGGCATGAAAGGATACGTTAATCAAATGACGGTTGTGATCGATTTATAAGATATTTATAAAGTATTCTGAAAACTGTCGTTTTTACTTTAACAATTTTAATAAATAGCCGTAAAATTAACACTACAAAATCATGGAAAAAGTGGGCCAAAAAAGAAAATTGTATGTTAATTTTACGGTTATTTAGAAGAAAGATAGCAAAACCAAATACTATTTTGTTTCTAGGCTCTAAGCTCCGTTGAAGGTGTAGAATAAAAATTTATGCGCATGAAAAATTGTTACATATTTTCTTGGAGGCAACAATTTTTTTTAGATATTTGAGGGTTGACGCTTCTAGAAACTGGGCCTCAAGAGAATAGAGAGATCGGCACGAGATCCAAAGTGATTTGGAAAATTCATAACTCACTATGAAATAGCAACGCCAAGTAAATCACTTATCGCTGATTTATTACCTTAATTTTCACAAGAGGACATCTCAACAAAAATTTCAGCGGAACAAAAAATCAAACGACGCTAATATCACAACCGGACGCGCTCGCAATTCTAAACTATCGCTTTAGCTCAAATTATTATACACAGTGGACGAAATTCATGTTCTCGCCGACAGAATTTAGTACTTTAAACCGAGAAACATGGGTATATCGGTTTATATCCTACTTGTGTCAGTTTTGGTGTCATTCTATTGGTTAGAGCAAGAGGAAAGTTTTAGGAACATTTTGCAGACTTGATTGGTCGATCGCAAGCATTTCGTGGGGTGATCCCTTTCATTTCGACGTATTTCGCAAGAATTTCGGCTACGCGTCTCCTCATTCTTGACATCACCAAACAAGAAGAAGACCGCAACACGGGAGCAGGACGCAGAGAAGGGCATGTCCTAAAAACGCAAAATAAATAGCGCACTCTCTCACTCTCTCTCCGTCAACCTTTTTGACGTTAGCATCACACTTCGCACCCGTTCTCGGCGCTCCTCCGCGCGGACTCATTACGGCCGAGCAAATCACTTACTCATGCATTACGCGCCGCTCGAAACCGAGCCGTCCGCGAACTTGTTAATTGCGGACGGTTGTCTGATCAACGGATGGTATAATGTCGAGTCATTGGGATGCGCAACGGCGCTAGACGGTAGTCTAGCCGCGTAGGCGACGTCGAAACAAGACCACTTCACCGCCGTGACTAAGCAGCGCCGAGGGCTAAGGCGGTACGTCGATTACTTCATTAATTAGCCCGGCCGGAGGTGCTCTTGCTCTCCCCTCCCCCATCTCTCTCTCTCTCTCTCTCTCTCAATCCCTCTCTCCTTTCCCCTCTTTCCCTTCGCGCTCGGATTTGAATCGAGGGATGATCCCTCCCCCTTCTCACCCTGCCCCTTCCCGGGATTGCGCCGACACCCATGGGGTTTCCCGCTTTTTGCTGGGAAGCGCGGACGAAAATGCGTCATCTTACTTGCCGTCAGGGATCTTCTTGTCAGGAGACGCTACGGGATGTGTTTTGCGACGACCGGCCGGATAATCGGTTTTCCGTGGTCGTCCGCCGATCCAGCCAAACATATATCTGTATATATATATATATATGCATCGTATCAGAGCGAGGGGGGAAGGGAGGGAACGCGAAGCAACGTCGTCTTCGGGCTAACGTAGCGCGCGAGCGCACGGAGCGAGTCGCGACGACTTGCAAACTAGTTCGACTCGTCGACGAATTGTTCACGAAGCGGACGGTCGAAACGACGTCTCTCTCTCTCTCTCTCTCTCGCTCTTTCATACGTGAGCGCCCATAAGGGACTCAGTTAATCCTCCGGATCGCCATCCGACGTTTTTCCGGACGTCTCTGAACTCGCTCGAGAGGATAGCTGCGACGTTACGCCGAGCGGCCGGATTCCTCTCGACGGACCGCGCGAAAAACAACGAGACGAACGAGCGGACGGGCAGAAGGACGAGAGGTCTCGGGGAAGCAAACTCGAGTTAGCGACCTCACTCACTTCCGCGAATTCTCGAGATATCCCGGCACTCGGAATTAATAAAAATCGCCATTGTCGTAGAAGAGTCGGCGCGCAGGCTTGCAATCCGCCAGGGCCGAGGCATCCTCGGCGGATTTAAAGCTCCGGCGGCGGGATTAAAGGGTACTCGGGGGTTAAGGATCGGGTCGAACTCGAGCCGAGTCTCCGCCCTCGTTGCATTAATTCAACACGACTATCTTGGATATCGCGCGCGCGCCCCGTGTAACCGACACCGTACGAGAGCGCGTTATTTTATTTCGCCGAGTTCCCGGACGATAAATCTAATGCGTTTACGCTTTGCCTCCTCGCTTAATAAATTGCATCCTCCACGCGGCGGCGGCGAGCGGGAATCCCACCGTCATTTCGAGCGCCAAAGCGCTTTCTTGAGCTTTTCATCTGCCGCGCGCGCGCTCTTTATTTCAATAATTAAATCTCTCCTCCGCATTGTCTACGATCAAAGCCTTCGGCCGTCTCTCCCTCTCTCCCTCCCTTTCTCCCTTCCTTTCTCGCAAGCCCCTTTCGGGGAAATAATGAAAGCGGAGCACTTTTAATTTATATAATTTGCGAAAAACCAACGTAACGAGTCGTCGCTCCGGCGAAATAATACAGCGTTCACTCGACTCTCGATCCGCAAATATACCGCAAACCTATCGCGAAACATCGTCGCATGCAGCGTCGCCCCGTTAACCCGTTCGACTATTCGACTATTACGCGTCGTTATAGTGATTTCTTCAACCTTCCCTGAACGGCTTTCCAGGATAAAATGTTACGTACACAGAGAAAAAGGTTCCTTTAGATTTCGTATTTCTATTTATTTGCCTGAAATTTGCTTCATAGAAACAAACATACACGAAGTATTATTTTCATCGCGCTTGCATTTTACGTAACGCCTATACGAACAAGAAGCGCAAGAAGAGTAGCGTGATCGCGCCGGTATTAACCACCATAACACCAACATTTGTCTCTACGTCATCGACGTTTATCAAGTCCGTCATCAACCCTTGCGTCCCCTTAAAACCCGAAGAGAATATAATGAAGTCGTCAGAAATGACTGCAAATTTTAATGGGAATTCTCTCGGAGCGTGTCAAGTTGAAACTCGTGTAATTCTCGATCTAGGGAATGGCAGAGCTCTGCGTCGAACTCGGCTCGCAAGCGAAGAGGGCTGATCGCGCTAGGGTCTCGCCGCAACGATGGATTCCCGCGCGAGGATACACGAGGATACGCGCGCGCCGAAAGGGCGAATTTTTATCGACGAGCTACTCCGAAAGTGTCCCTCCTCGCGCGTGAAGAGCGAAGAGATCCGCCACGGTGTGAGGACACGTGCCTTCGCGCGTGCTTCGCCCCTTGAAATATGCGAAGGTAAGTTACGTCGAGGTTTCGACGAGGCGAGCGAGAATTTTCGCTCGTACATCACGCGAAACATCGCGCACGCGCATGTTTATCTCGATAATCGCGGACGGACGTTCTCTCCGGTTATCCTGCGGGAGAGGATCGTTGCCTGCAATCTGGATCCGAAGCTCCCGCTGCGGAACGCGCCAGGCCGGCTCTCGAGGAGCAATCCTTCTTGCCGAACTGACGGCCGGACGTACGAGATTTCCCCTTTCCCCGGGCTGTTTCTACCCCGATCATGTTCAACATCTGTCTCTTTTTCCACCACCGAGGTAAAGCGCGGTCCGGCAGCAGCCGGGCAGGAAAAAGCGTTCATTGCGAGCGCGGGGCTGCTCTCCCGTACCCACCACGACTTGTTCAGTCGCGGATTGCCTCGGCGAAGAGATCGGACCGATCTAATTTCGCGCGAACCCCGAGGAACAGCTCGGGAAGTCTTCTATCTCCAGCTCGATCCCGTATCTGGCCGATCTCCATCTCCATCCTTTTCTCTTCAGATCTCTCCCTCTCTCTCTCTCTCTCTCTCTCTCTCCATCTTTCTCTGTCTCTCTGCTAGCTGTTTCCTGCCGCCCGACGGATTTTTCGGGCGTTAAGAGGGCGTGATTAAAAAGATTCCAGAATATTTTTCATCCTCGCACATCGCCGTTTTATCCGCGTCGAATCGTGCGTTGATTCAATTATTACGTGTCTTCGATCGATCGTTAATCCAGTAGACGAGAAGCGCCGAAACTCACGTACTATTTTGTTTTCAGTGGCTCTGAAAACTCGTTGAAAGTGCAAGAGTAAAATTTATGCGCATGGATGTACAGGGTGTTGCATCAAAATACAATCCTTTACCAGGGGTTGCCTGCCCAAAAGCGCGTCCAGATGATAATTTCGGATTTGTCGATAAGTCGTACCTTTCCGACGAAGTTACAGCGTTCCTAATTATCATCATAATTGTCATAAAAAGACAAAAGGTGCGCCAGTGACTACATCGACAAATCTGAAATTGCCATCCGAACACGCGCGCCTTTGGGCAGGCAACCCGTCGTATAATCGGTCGTACTCTGATGCAACACTCTGTACAACAGCACACACACTTCTCTACCAAAACATACAATAGTCTTGTGAAAATGATTACGCACATTTTCTACCATGTAACTATTTCCTTTTTTTTTTAACGTAAGGAAAGACCGAGACTAAGGCTGGTGTTTTCTTTCGGAAATCCCGGCATTCGGATACTTTGAAGATTTTAAGCATCGGTTTACACATTTCAGCGCCTAAATGTCAAACATGTCAGAGACGGACATCGAAGCTTCGGAACTACGGATTTTTAAGATGTGAAGAACGTTGTTTGAACTCGGCATTTAATTCCAATCTAATCCATCGCTATCTAATCTCAAACTCACCGACAAAGCTGTTACTCTTCGCAAGTTTTGAAATGCAAATATCGCGGCTTTTCGAAGACACTTCGGAATACTATCGAAAATTAATAGTCCCAATCGAGACAACGAGAGAGGAGGAGGAGGTATGAAAAGTATAAATGTCAAGCCGGGGCAGGAAAGTCGTCCGGTGCCCCTCCCGCTCGCCTCTGTCATGTTTTAAAAAGTTCTCATTCGGCGGAAAGTATTCCGCCGAGCGGAGGAGCGTTTGTAGCTCTTTAGGTAGGGGAAGACAAATTGTCTTACGCATCGCTTTGCTCGATTTAAATTCAGCACGGTGCGCTCCGTTCATGAGAAGCTCCCTTTTTCCGCTTTAACTTTTGCTCCTTCGCGGTTCTTAACTATGACGTTCGGATAATAACGCGAGACACGGAAATGACTGTAAAATGAGAATTTGATACGGACCCGAGGCGCCTTCCCTCCCTTTCTCCCTCCCTCTCTCTGTTCCCCTTTCTCTCTCTCTCTCTCTCTCTTTGCCTTTTGTTCTCGCAAAATATTCCCTCGCAATTACTACTCGCGCAAAACGAAATGACTATTATTTCGCGATAAAGCAAACGTGTTTTCCCGAATGTCATTCCGCGAGCATTATTTTGCAACGGGCGACCGGCCGA
This sequence comes from Dinoponera quadriceps, assembly GCF_001313825.1. NCBI lineage: Eukaryota > Metazoa > Arthropoda > Insecta > Hymenoptera > Formicidae > Dinoponera > Dinoponera quadriceps. The sequence goes on from NW_014556563.1 coordinate 21,976, forward strand.
CCGGGGGCGGTTCTCTTCCCTCCGCGAAATATCGTTTGTTTTGTTTGCGAGAATGTTCGTAAAAATCCATATTTCGCGGGGTAGAGGGAAGAAGAAGGAGAGAGAAAGAGGAGGAAAAGCACACACAAAGAGAGAGAGAGAGAGAGAGAGAGAGGGGAATGAGGAAGGGAGGGAGGTAACGCTGTGTTTCACAATCGCAGCGAGCGCGCGCGCGCGATCTCTCCGCGCGGGAATATCCCGATAATTTCTGCCGTTACATACCACACGGGTTTTTCCCGTGTCGCGTGGCCGCTTTCACCCGTCTCGTCATCGACGTCATCGTCGTCGGGAAACTCGTGCGAGAGCGATTGTCAAAATATCGCCTCGATAACACGCTCGTTTACGACGCGGCGAGCCTCACCTTTCGCCTTTCTAATGATTCGCTCCTCCGTATCCCCTCCCCTTCCCTCATCGCCCTCCTCTATCCCTTCGCCTCCCGTAGCCTTTGAGGATTTCGAAGTGGCGCTTGTCGATAATTGTACCAATTATAATTAGAACTTAACCCCACGGTTGCCCCTCGTCGCCCCCCTCGGCCCCCTCTTCTAGTCGACATAACACCGTTCGCGGGACGGGACGGATACCGGGTGGCGCGTCGGTAAAATTCATTTCGCGTAATCCGTCAGCTTTGCATCTACCCGTCATTAATTCAGCTGCGATTTTAATTGACAGTACAGGCTACAGCCCCTTTCCCCGCTCGCTCGGCCGTCCTCTCCGCGCTCGCTCGCCACGCGGCTCGCGTGCTGTTTATTATCGATTTTGCGAAATGCTTGCGACCACCGAGAGAGCAGGGCGAGCAGGCGGCTCTCGCTCTCGTGTCTCTACGGATGATGCAGTGATAACTGCACCTGTCTGCGTCGATAAACCGGCGGAAGGGGCGGGTGCACGCGGATCGTTAAAGCGGGACCGTACGCCGAATTTCGGTAAATCCACAGGTAGTAGCGAATTTCCAAAATTGTTTATGGTGTCCTCCAAACATTATATACAATATATATATATATATATATATATATATATATATTTCGATATCTGCCGATATATATACGCTCGAAAGAATCGGGAGATCGCGCTGAATTTCCGCCGAATAGCGCACCACCAGCTCGAATCAAACACGGGAGCGTGGTTAGCTCTCGTATGAATGCATCGATTAAAGATTGATGACGAGCACGACGAAGGGAGCACACGACGCTTTGACATCTGATGCGACATTTGAAGAAATGATCACCCACACTGCAAATCTTTTAGCTGAAGCCCTCCTTACACACTTTTTACACGTATCTTGCTGTTTTAAATCACGTCATTTAACACGATTGGACTAGTTAACTTGTAACTCGACGTTGTAATTTAACGTGTTGATTTGACACGATTAAACGTTTTAAATGACGTTGAAGCTAAATCGGCAAGAAACATGTGGGAATAGCTTCAGTCAAATGCGTCATTTTGAGACGTTTGCGCTCGTAAAAACGACACATTCGGATTTACAGTGTAATTACTAGCGCCTAGTTTATATCCCCCGGCAAAATTAAAGAAGAAAATAGTATATCGTTACAACAGCCGCGATTAGACTCGTAAAGGCCCGTTCTATCGCTTTTCAGTTAATCGGAAAGAAGAAACCAGTCCACAGATTTGTATTACACTTTCAATCGCGCGCTCGGAGCGGCAACAAACGGGAGAAGAAAAACGTGAACGCTTCCTTTAACACTCAAAGAGAGAGAGAGAGAGAGGCGAAAGGATTGAAAAAAGCCTCCTGCTGGATGCACACGGATAGAGTCTTTTAATCATATCCGCCGCTGTTAGCGGCCGTTGTTAATCCCGCTGATCGCCATCGAACGCAGGGCGAATTACCCTCGTTATTATTTCGCCGCGGGGGATTTTATAATATTCTCCTCCGATGTATAATGGCGGTTTAACCCGCTCAGTATCGTGCGCGCGCCCGCGTTCACATACAGGGTGGTCCAAAACCGTCGACTGCGGCACCGAACGAAAGCAGCCGTTCTCCGTACATATATATGGCTCTTTTTCCCTCTCTCTCTCTCTCTCTCTCTCCTTCTCGATTCTCAGAGAGGATCTGGAAAATTGCCTGCGCTCCTGCTGTGCGAGGATACGCGTCTCGTCTCTCTCAAATCGGCCATTTCGCCGGAGAAGCTGCGCGCGGATCTCGCGTTCGACTCGTTAAGCCACCCCCTCCTCCCTCCCCACGTGCCAACCCCCTTTGTTTTTACAGTGCGAAGGGACTCTCGCGATTCGAGCCAAAAAACCGGCGGGCAATGTCCCGTGCGTAATGGGTTTCGAAATCGGATAACCCTCGTGTTTACGAGCCTTTTTCATTTCTCGCGCCGTTGGCGAACGACTCGCGGCGCGACTCGTGCAGCGGCGGTCGCCCGTTAAAACACAGGAAACTGCCGTACGCGCCGTGCCGCTCGGCGGCTTTTACGATTTTCGAATCTGCCTTGACGGGGGTGAGCCGGGCCGACCGTCGCCGGCGACTCTCCCGTTGAACCTTTTCTTCGCCTTCCGCGAAAACTTCGGGTCTCCCGCGCGGCGTCGATGGCGCAGTCGATGCGAGCGATGCGGCCGGGACTTTTCAAGCGTAATTGAATCCTCCCTCGTTACCAATTCCGAATAACACACCCTTCGCGTGCGGCTAATGGCGCATAAAAATTTCAGCCTTCGCCGTTTTACATATCCGTGCGCTTCGTCGCACCGACAGAAAGGAAGAGAATGAGAGAGAGAGAGAGAGAGAGAAAACGCGAGCGAGCGGGAAAGAGACACAGTGAGTGAATGAGAGAGAGGGAGAGAAGGAGAGAGAGAGGGAGAAGGGAGGGGCGCGTTCTCAGAAGCACCGCGTTAAATGTTTATTGTTCGTCTATTCAAAGGCTTCCCATAGTCGTACGGCTAGTTTCACAAGGTTAACCCGTAGCGGCGCGGAGGATAGGTAGACTAAAACCCAAGTCTAGTTTCGTTCGGTAGCTACCACCGCCGCCGTCCCGGCAGGGGTACCCATCCCTTCTGAATATTTTAGGAAGTACGCGCGCATCCCTGGGCCCTCGGCTATATTATGTCGGGGAACCTTCTCTCCGATAGAGCCGGTCGAGCGTTCTCGGTGGATACACTTGCGATGAAATGCACCGGTGCGCGATGCAACGGATAACTCGGAGGTGGTCGCGAGAAACGGGAGAGAAAGACCCGAAAATAATAGAAAACTGCCGGGAGCGGCGTTTCGCCGGCGGCGAAAACGTGCGGGAACGAAAGAGTGCGCGCGAATTCGGAAATTCGGAAGGTCCGAGGAAGACTCCCCCCCCTTCTAATAAGGCTCGCTGCGATCTCTGGTCTGAAAGAGTGGGTTTCGCGAAGTTCTGCCGAACGTACAACCCTCGATGATGGAACAGGACCTCTCGGCGCGTTCTCGGCCGCGCGGCGTCGAGCTGCCACGAGCGCTTCGGGCTCGCATCGAAGTCGCTCGTATAAACCCGGTCCGGTTGAAATTCCCCGCCGATGCATTATGCATGGGCCGGTCGCTTTGGGTTTCGCGTAAACTTTAAGACCGGGCTCCTTCCACCTGACGAATTCGCAGTCGATCCGACGACTATCGCGACAACACCGGCCTCGAGCACGTCCCGCCCGGGGAAGCGGTGAGCCACGGACTGGGGCTCTGTTAATCTGCGATCATTTTCTCAATTAAGGGAGAATTCGACGCTCCGAAGGAGATCCCGAACTTTCGATTTCCGCTAAGCCTCGAACGTGTGTCTTCGCGATTTTTCTCGAGTATAGCCTTGCGAGTGTAGTTGAGATCACGTGGCGATAGATCGGCGGGTTGAAACGGCGGGTTTTATGCTTTTATGAGGCTCCTGTTTCCCCGCCGGTTTAATGATCTCAGAGGCGAGAGGATAGCACGGCTAAATTTACAGCGGGATACATTGAAATAAAAGGATAAGTTCATGATACTGATGGGATTGATTGAGCGGATTTGTAAGATGTTCCGGGAACATTTGTTTGAATAATCGATAAAATTAACGCGACAGAATCACGAAGAAGAGTGGGCTAAGAAGGAGAATCGCGTATTTATATTAATTTTACAGGTGATTACTGGTTGTTGAAGCAAGAGGAAAGGATTTCGGAATAAATCACCGGTACAATCGATCGATCGCAACATTGTAAATCCGAGTGTGTACACTGCAAATCCAAAATTGTCATTTCGGCTGAGGCTTATTTTATACATTTCTTGCCGTTTTAAATCATTTAACACGATCGGACGTTTTAAATAGTTTAACCTAAAAAAACGGTAAGAAACATGTAAAAGGAACTTCAGTCAAACGTGTCATTCTTCGACGTTTGCGTGTAAAAATAACGCATTCGGATTTGCAGTGTGTGGACTCGACAATACAACGCATGCTGTATCGCATGTGCTTACTGTTGGATTTGCAGTAGACAGGACTGCGACGACACCATACTCGAATCTCGCGTCGAAGATAGAAATATGGGCCGCGTGGGCGAGTGAGAGTGTGACTTACGTCGGTTTATCCGGCAAGTCGTGTTCCGCAGCCAGCAGCAGATCCTCCAGGGCGAAATGGTATTCTTTGAGGGCCATAAAGATCTCGGCTCTCCCGAGCAGCGCCAGCGGCAACGCCAGACCTTGATCAACCGTCTTGCTTTTACCTGAAACGGATATCGCGGCCTCCGTGTGATTTGATGCGGAGCATCGCCGCGCTGTTTCGAGCACGAACGAGCGGGCTGCCGGTCGCTCGCTCGTCGATTACCGTCCACCCTGGAATTTATCGATACACTAGTCAATGCGAAAACGCGAAAATCCCACTCGCCCCCGAGCGACGCACGTCGGCGAGACGCAGTAAGCAGGACTCGAGTGACATATTTATTCGACTTGTGAACCTGGCGAGGTGCCACGGCCGATGCGCGATCGCCTTGGCCGACGCGTATTTTAAGATCGTGGGGTTTTCGAGAAAACCTCGAACGTCCGCGCCTCGATCGGCGAGAAAAAGTAAAGGAAAAATCAATCTCAAGCGCGACGGACAACGAATTGTACACCGGGAGAAAGATTTCACCGAATTTCATCAATTTTATCGCATCCGGACAAATTTCAACATTGATATGCTCCAAAGAAACTAATATTTCGATTAAGTACGATTGTTAGACCTTCCAACGGATATGTATCTTAATTTGAAATAAAAAAATTTGTTTGAAAGATAATTTTCGTATACAGATTGCTTGATTTTCCATATTTATTGTAACCAAATAATATTTTATTTTGGTTAGAAGATATTATTTCAAATAATAGCGTTCTTTCTGTTAAATAATCGAATTTTTTTGAATGAGAATGAAATTTTTACTCAAACGAATAACATTTTGTATATGTTGTTTCTATGAGATAAATTTTAGTGAAATAAGTAAAAATACTAAATCCAAAGAAACCTCTTCCTTTTTCCTTTATGTACATGAAAAAATTAATATTAATTCAAGATTCATATTCTCATATACACATTGCTAATCCTTTAGCTGAAGCTCTTCTCACACATTTCTTACACGTGTCTTGCCGTTTTAAATCACGTCATTTAACATAATTTAACGTGTTAACTTGACACGTCATAATTCAACGTATTAATTTAATAAGNACGTTTTAAGTGACGTAAGTTGAATCGGCCAAAAATATGTAAAAATAACTTCAATCAAATGTCATTTTAAGACGTTTATGCGTGTAATTTTGTATTTTGCGTAATTTAATTAATAATAAAAAAATGACTATAAAGAACTGATTTTTAATTTCAATTTCCGATATAAATGAAGTAACCGACGCACAGACGACCGATTTGAAATCAAACTATTCAAATTCGAACTTTCTAGATTCGAAAACGAACCTGAATCGAATTTATTATAATTCATTTCGATTCGAATTCAAACAATTTGCATATCTTTATATTCTTATTATTCAAAAAATCATTTTTACGAATTAAAAAGAAAAAAATATGTAGACAGAACGAAATCTGATATAATTCTTAGTTTATAGATCTCGTTCTTTCTATCTAATACTTTTTCCTCTCAATTCATGAAAATTATTTTCAAATAATTACTTAATCATAATTAAATATTCTTGAATAACAAGAATATAATAGCTTGAACGGAAAATTAGATAAAATTTCTTCATGTGCAAGTAAACTTTATTTTTATACAAGATTATATATTCTTGCTTACGTGTATGCGTGAGAATATGAGTGAGTCTTGAATTGATCCTAACTTCTTTCCGTATATATGCACTAATTGAATATAATAACTCTAGCAAAATAATAGTGTAATTATTATACACAGTTATTGCGATAAATTGCGGTAATAATTGACAGATAAGTAAACGTTCCGTACAACGCGAGCGCGTTCTAATTATAGATGTAATTGCGTTACGTCATCCCGACTGCTAATGAAACCGACGACCGCGGGAAGGCCCCGGCCAGATCGTTCAGCGCAGAGTCCCTTAAATACAGAGTTTGGACGATCACGACAGTTTCTCATTGCTTCGGACTATTTTAAAACAAAACAAAATGACCGTATCAATCGATATTGTTATGTTTCTATTTCGTATACTCGAGTTCACAGGTCGATGAATGATTCGATATCGATGGTTGATTCTTCAGACCATTCTTCGATTTGATAACCATTAGATTTGATTACCATTAGATTTTTCATTGATGCAAAAGAGAAGATCGACGCTACATTAGCGACAGGTTCGCATGATATTTTATTGATATCATACAGGGTGTTTTATTTTAAGTGGTTACAGTCGATTGTTTTGAAAATAAAGCGTTTTCGGAAAAAATGTTTCGTATAAAAGTTCTGGGATTTTAAGTGACGCGTTACATAACAACGTTAGTTTGACCTTGGATAATATTGTTAAGGCCACGTAAAGATTATTTGGAAATTCTTTCATGGAAATCCTTATTATTGATTGCTTATTCTTATAGTTGACCTCGAGAGTTCTTCCAGACACTGTAATAAAGTTATTTTTCATTAAATACTTTCCGAGTTGTGAAGCTTGAAGGTTACAATATCGCCGGCGTTAGTATTACCCAAGATGTACCACGCGGAGGTTGCCCGATTGGGGCAACTTATCTACGATAATTGCGTCCAGCTTCACCAAGCACAAGAATAATATCAACGACTTCATTTGAATTGTAATCGACTATTTTGAAAAGAGCTTTGGAAAAGCTCACCACTGCTGTAGTATGACAAAATCGTTTGAAAAAGAAGAGCTATAAGAAAAAAACTTGAAAGTGGAAAGCTAAGTCGTTCAATTGGAAAGGATTGATCTGGAATTGTTAGACTATCCACGATGATTACTTATATTGAGTTATGATTTACCTACGCGAAAATGTAATTGGAAAACTTATAGGTAAAAATGCAAAACTCCCGTGAGCGTAAATGAAGCTCAGTCGCCGTCGCTTCTTCTTATCGCACGCGCTATACCATACTTATTCGCGCGCGCTATACTGCAAATATCGTAACTTTCACGCTTCATAACTCGGACAGTATTTGATGAAAAATAACTTTATTAAAGTTATCTCTCTCTCTCGAAGTCAGCTGTAAGAATATATAATTAAAAAAAGGGATTTTCATTAAAAAATTTCGAAGTAATTTTTATATGTATTTCTATATTAACCTTACAATGTTATCGAAGATCACACTAACTTACTAAATAATGCGCCACTTAAAACTTTACAATTTTCATATAAAACATTTTTCCCGAAAATGGTATACTTTCAAAATAATCGACTGAATCACCTAAAATGGAACACCCTGTATAGTGGATATTTAGCTATCTATGCGATATGTGGAGAACGTCATAAGCGTCGACTGATTATTCATGATCTAGTCAATGCCTAATCAGTATCATATCCAAGCCGAATGGTTATATCTATATCTATATACCAACTTGATGTGGATATATCTTGGATAACGACGAGGTCGTCATCATATTTACACAATATCTTCTAGATATCGTGCTGAAGTCTTAGAAATATCAAATCGTATATTGACTTTCACGTGATTTTGATTTGATTTCAACATGATTCTGACTGGATTTTTCATCGACTTGTGCATCCAAGTACTACTGCGCGCGGAAAAAACTAAAAACTAAAAAAGCTAACCAATTAACCGGCCGTATTTTTAGCTCAGAAATAAAATTTGAAACATTAATAGATCTAAGGATTGATGAAACGTTTACAACGTCATTTTAATATTGCACAGTGTATATCTGTTTTTTTCTTATTTAGTTTTAATTCAATAAATTTGAGCCATAATATATTCTTATCTATTTATAGCAGAAAAATGTAAAAGAATGTCTAATGAAAAAATCTCTAAACAAAATAATACAATGTGCACATTCAATATAATCACTATACGTTACTTTATAACAAATAAAATCCGTACACAGAGAGAAAAATTTTTTTGGATTTAATAACATTTCTTTAGTTGAAACAAATTTGTCTTTTAGAATAAAATAATACAAACGAATGTTTGATTCAATAAACAGGAATGTTTGATTTTTCAAACAACAAATATCTCTCTCTCTCTCTCTCTCTCTCTTTACGTCAAATACTATATTTCTTTTACATTTTTATCCAAACATTGCAATACTTATCACAAGCGGTAAGTAAATTATCTAAAAGAAATAACACTGCTACAAAATTGTTAAAACACTGTTACAAAAACATTCAGTGGAAATATTTCAGTGGAACACTACTTAATATATAATGAGATAAATTTTTTTAATATTTTATTTATTGGAAACGAAATATTACTTCCTCTAAATAATGCTATATTTTTTTTATCAAACAACATAATTTGCTCCAGTGAACTACAAAATTGGCATTCAAACGAAATGATATTTATCATTAAATTAAATTGTTTATATTAAACAAACTCGGGTCAAACAAACAAATACGAAATCCAAAGGAACCCTTTTCTCCGTGTAGAAATAAATGAAAACCGTCAACGTTATTTTGTTCCGAAATCAAAGATTCATCCGTACTCTGTATTCGCGGACATGCGAATACAGTATGAAGGACTCTGGTTTGTTCCAATGGTCTTTCCCCCCTTTCCACACACTAATGCTTTAGCCGTTCCGATTGATCGTCAATCTATTCTATTTGTAGCTACCTGATTGGGGCGCACGCAAGACGGCCTGACTGAACAGCAAAAGAGCCTTGTCGTATTGGCCGACCGCGGCAAGCTGGTATCCCTCGAGCCGTCTGCGCCTGGAGATCTCCGCGTCCTTATCCCGGAAGAGGAGCTTCACCTTGGCGAGAGTGTCAGCCACGACGTCCCGTAACTTCGCATCGGAGAAGACCGCCCGCACGCGCCCCTCGTCGCTGTCAATCCGACCGAATATCCGCGACGTCCACGCGTCGCCGGCGGTTTGCGTCACGAAGTCGCTGAAGTCGTGGAAGAAGCCCTTCTTGCCGGAGCGCAGGGTCTCCGACGAGCAGAGCCTGCCGTAACACTCGTCGCGGTCCGTCTGCATCCTCGGGCGCGCGGAAAGATCAGTGCTCGTGAAGAACCGCTGTTGAAAAATCCCTCGCACCGCAAATTCCTTTACCGTTTTTTCTCTTCCCGGGTCGAAATTTGGACCTTATAACTTTTTTTCTTTATTTTAGCCCTTTAATTCTACACGGGCAAAAAATGCTGTCGAATTAATAGAATTTCCAACAGCGCGCGTAATTGGAATCGAACTTCTTGAACTTCAACAGTAATATCAATGAAACTAATATTTTATTAATTGAAACAATATATAACGCAAATAGTTTTAATGATATTTTACCATCGAATCAAGAAGATTTACTCCGATCACGCTGCTGTGGAAAATTTTATTTATTCAACATTTTTTTCCCTATGCGACAAAGCTAAAAGCTAAGATAGCGAAATAGATTCATACACACACAATCTCAATTCTAATAATATAATGTATTTTTATTTCGGGATCATGTATGTATGCAATTTTTGCACTTAATTGTAAACTACAAATGCATGTATGTAATTTTTGCACTTAAATATATAGTCACTTTTACATAATTTTACGCGTATTATTTGGCTGCCCGTTTTATCTGTTATTTTGCGCAATTCAAAGCGTATATTTTACACATTTATATATTAAATTAATATATATATATATATATTAAATTACACATATAAAACGTGTAATTATAATATTTTCTTATTTCTTCTTTTCTTCTCCGATGGAAAACATTTACTATTAATTAACTATAAACGTGTTGAATTTTATGCATAAAACATATTTCTTTTCCAAATATATACNCAAAAAACGCTAAGAATTTTCTTCCCAATCTAATAAATATTTCCTCATAATTATATATAAAAATCACAGATAAGAAGACATAAACGTATATAGATATTTTGTGTATATTTTTTATACATTTATATTAATTGAAAATACATATTCTCCATTTTTATATATTTCCTGCTATATATCTTATTCCACATTATGGAATGTTTTAAATTACACGTTTAAATATGTGAATTTATTTCTTTATGCGGCAAAATGTGTAATTTTTAACGAAAAATCAAACCACATACATAAAAGTGTAATTTTAATAATTTAAAACTATCCTTATGGAAGGATATTTTCAATAAGAACGTTTAGTTCGATAGGTGATTTTTAGGAATTTTCTTTTAAATTATAAGACATGCAATTCTGGAATATTGCATAAATATTTATCTATGCATTCAGTTAAATAAAGGAAATTTTACCTAGAGATAGGAACAAATACCAAGGCCAGAAAAAATGGTTGATGCTCTAAATGGTCAACACGTCAAACAACTGCTGTAAATAATTCACTAAATAATTCACTCTGGTTTCAAAAGCTCATTTCTAGCTCATTTGCGGACATGGATTTATCGACAAAAATTATTTGTTTTGGTATCCTTTATAAATATTCGAAGTTTGTCGATCTAATTTCAGAATACTTTGTGTAAAATAATTATTGTATAATATACACAGTAATTTATACTCATTATCACATTTAATATTAACAAAGTTATAAATAATTTTATTAACGCTAAACGTGAAAACTTGGTGACCACGATTCCAGATATCGTAGATTTCTGAATACAAAATGACAAAAAAATTATTAATCTATTGGGAGTACAAATTAGTTTGGTCCGATTTTTGTGGTTAAAAGTGCATTTATTTCAGAACAAAATGAATGAACAGATTAATCAAAGTATTGTCCATCGCTGGTTACTACTTTTTCCCACCTCTCAGACAATTTTCGAATTCCATCTCGAAAAAATGTCCCGTCTTTTGAGGCGATCCAAGTTAGGAGGCAATTTTCGATTTCTGCGAAAGAAGTGAACCGGTGACCTGCCAAATCGTGCTGCATCCGTCGGAACAACCAGTAATCAGAAGAAGCAATGTCCGGCGAATACGGCGGGTGCGGTAAAGTATCCCACTTGAGCGTTTCCAAATAATTTTCTACGACTTTTGCGACATGAGGCCGAGCGTTATCATGCAGAAGAATAACTTTGTCATGTCCTCGCTCGTATTCCGGCCGTTTTTCTCGTAATACACGGCTCAAATGAAATTGTAGCCAATACCGATGGCCCGTAATGGAATCGCCGCATTTTACCGCATGCGGTAAAATATAATTTTTTGGCTGTCCAGAGCGAGGCTTGTCTTCAACGCTGAAATCACCATTCTTGAAACGTCGAAACCATTCCCTACATAATTTATCAGTTGGAGCATTGTCACCATAAACTTCTACAAGCATTCGATGCGCTTCAGCGGCACTTTTCTTCCAATTAAAGTAGAAAACTAAAACCTCCCGCAAATGCTGCTTATTAAACACAAAATTTGACATATTCAACACAGTAAAAAACAAGGGTTTTGTATGAAACTCAAAGCGATATAAACTGAATATTATTGACAGATGTCTAACCTCTCTGAAACCACCGAAATCAGCTGTCACTGTGAAACATTCATAACAGCCAGAGCCATCTTTTGAAAACGGACCGAACTAATTTGTACCCCCAATATAAACTCGTGGATATCGTTCCTACCATGATGAAATCAATATTCTAAACGTTTCAACTTTTTAAATATTTTCAAACTGAAGAACAACTGACTAAAAGTCGATTTGTCTCTTTCAAGAATCCTGCCATTGTGTGAGAAATTTATTTTTATTTTCCATCGTGATAGAGATGATAGCTACAAGTTCAGAGTTTTAATCTTTTCGTCGTTTTCATATCGGAAGCCCGCAACGTTCGGAATCGTGACGATCACACGAGCAACACCTTAATTCAGCGCTGCGCAAAATGATTTATAACTTTATTAATGTTGCACGTAATAACGTGCATAAATTACTGATTATAAGTAAAACATACATAAATATCTGCACGAAAATCACATGTATGTTTGATAATTAAAAAAAAAAAATTATCAGGATCATTTAACGAAACGACGTTTGAAATAAACCCGCGGGCCCTTGAAAGCTTCAAAGTGGCGTCAAAATTTCGATTCGAGTCGACACTGCGACTCTTTTATTTCCGCTCTAACGAGAGATCCTGAGAGTCTCGCGAGTCCTGCGAATTCCACGGATGGCCGGCCGAGACATGCCGCCGTCGTCCGCGTTTTACGGGTCGCGTACGTGCGCTTTATTAGCTCGCTCGGCGGGCAATTCGCGCGATTCGCGTCGACGCGGTCCACGCCGCATCCTCCGCCTCTCCGACCTCTGCGGCCGTCCCTTCTGAATATTACAGGAGCCGGATATCTCCCGGTGTCCCGGCGTCGTTCGTACGTCGAACGCGCGACCTCGTTTCGCGAGCTCCGGAGTAGGATTAAGAAGAAATGGACGCGATTCGTCGCCGGCGTCGTCCGGAATATCAAGGAGCCGCGTGCAAATATTTTGTCAGCGCGACAGAATTTTTTCGTTAATCAGCCACTTAGATTTCGCGCCGTGCCAACTTCGCGAGTTGTCGCGCGAACTGAGCGCAAAGGAAGGAGAGAGAGAAAGAGAGAGAGAGACCGCCGCACTAAATCATAAAAAGCCGCCGTGGTCCGGCGAATTTTCGCTCTCTTTCTTTTTCTCACTCGTTCTCCCCCGTTTCGAGTCCACGGAATTAAACGACTCTATTCGCCCGTGAGAAATAGTCACTCGGGGATCCTCTATCAGAAGAGTCGCGAGACCCGAATTTAAAAATTTCGCCGGCGCGCGCGCGCGCCAGACGGATCCTCCTTCGCAAATTGGGCACCGCTGCAATCTCGAATGCCCGATGGACTCTTAATCCTTCCGGTATTATTTTTATCTTCCTTCCTCCCTACTTCCCCTCCCTTCTCTCTCCCCCCCCCCCNCCCCCCCCCCCCTCTCTCTTTCTTTATTTCGCGCGTCCGTTTCGCCGGAGAACGAATAAAAGCAAAAGTACAAGCCGAATTCTACGATTGTCCGCGGAGAATCCGACGGCGGGGGTCACGTACTAAATTATCCCGACACGTGCTAGGTCAAAGGTTGCACCGCGGCAACCCGTAGATCGAGAAGTTCGGCTCGCGCGAACCGTTTTACCCGCGCTTTAATTTTATTTTAATCCCCGCTCTTTGGACGCCGTCCAACGCACCGCCTCAACACTTAGGTAACGTTCACTTCCGCTGCGCACTCCCGTCCTCCCCGTCCTTCGGTTCTCGCGATCGCGAGAACTTCTCCTCCTCCTCGACGGCGATCACTTCTCGATTCTCCCCGATTCCCGCACAGTTTCCGACGCGGACGGGTGCACCGACCGTTTCGGAGGTGGCCCGGTGCATACGGAATGACTGAAACGGATTGCCCGCGTGTCGTCGTTCTCTCCCCTCCCCCTCTCACCTGCGGCGAATAAAACTTGAAAGATCCCCCCCGCGAGAACCGCACGGACCCGGGAATTCCTCGCGCGCCGGCCCCGATGCTTTATGAGGGTTTTACTTTATAGACACGAACGAGGTATTAGAGCGAAAGACCGGTCTTAGACTGACGACGCCGCTAGAATGCGGGCGGCTAGCCGGCAACGAATATATATGGCGCACTGACGAGGGCGGAATGCGCGGGCCTTCCTACCTCGCTCTCCAGACAACATCACACGGCTAGAGAAATAATTTTAGACGCGGTATCCTCTATTCCGGTACCAACCGAAGAGGAGAACGCTCTCTCCCTCTCTCCCCCCCTCTCCTTCTCTCTCTCTCTCTCTCTCTCTCCTCGTCAGAGTCATCTGGTATCGCGCGCTCGCAAGCGAGAGCGATCGACGAGCCTCGGAAAATCTCTCGTCGATAACGACATCCTCGCGATCCCCGTTCCCTACCCCGTTCACCTCGCCCCCTATATTCGGGTCCTCCCTCTCTCCCTGCTCCTCGCCGCCCTTTCGTCCTTTTTCCAGCACCGTTCCCTCTCGAGTCGACGCGGAAAATCCTACCCGATATCCGCGCGTCACTGCCCATTCCACCAGCATAGCCCCCATTATAGCCAAGAAAATTTATCGCCGAACGTCCTTGATCTCCCTCTCCCCCCTTCCCCCCGTCCCGGCCGCTACCTACGTACCCTGCAGCCGCACCGGCCTCCCTCTTCTCTTCGCGGGGGAAATACCTGGATTCGAGTAACTCGTAAATCGAACTATCCGTAGTAATAAAGTCGTGCCGCGACACTCCCGGAGCGCGCAACTCCGCTACGAAGTTTCCGCACCTCTCCGCAGCCGCTTTTTGCACCGGGGAAAACCCCGTAGCGGGTTAGCGCGCGAGACGTTTTTCGGCGCCGTCCCGTCGATCGTTTAACGGACACTGACCTGACTTCGGGCGAGACAGATTTTAATTCCCCAAGTCGCATCGCTACGATTGCAGCGCCATCCCGCATAATTTCTCAAGATCTAATTGGGGTCCAGAGCGATTTCCCAAAATAATTACGGACCCTATTCGGAGAATCCACGCGGGCTCTCCGATTGGGAAATGTAATGTTTTAAACATGCGATTCTAAGTGGGTAGCGCAAACAGATCTCATTTGGTCAACTCCAACGAACTTTCAAAGGACTTTCCTGGCTTCTATTGTGCACTACGATTGAACAAAATATACGAAACACTTTAAGTATTTATATTTTACAGATACACACATACACACATGTGCGCTATTTGAATATAGTAATGCCGATTATTAAGTAAATGCCAAAGTCGATGACGAACCTGATTGATGTTGGTAATGTAGAGGCGATCCTCAAAATGTTATGTTACATAAACATTGACCAATCGTGCTATTCTTTTTGTATCTTTTAATATAAGCACGATATAAACGCATTGAGAAAAAGGTCTGATAAAACTAACCCGTGTAATTTCTAGCCACGATCTTCCCTATTTTGAGACAACCTGGGATATTTTTATCGAAATTTATGCTGTGCTCTGGGAAGATCATGAGAAATTTTTATGCCGGGGTTCGAAATGCCCGCACTATTCTCCTCGATTTTCGCTCACACGAGATATCATGGGAAAATAAAATCGCAAAATTCGAAAATCCTCACTTATTTTGTAGTATAATTTAACGATGGATTCTTCGATTGACCTTTTACGGACGGATTTCAGGATTTCCCCGACGACATGATGCTTTTATCGTTTCGAACGTGATTCCAGACACACTCGTCGTCTACCGGTTGTCTAAAGTACGCGTTGAAGCGTGATATAAATGCTATAATTGAAATATATATATATATATATATTCGAGATTGTTTTTTCGTGAAATATAGTAAACGAAACAACCCGTTCGCAAAAAGTAAATTCATATGAATTTTCTCCGACGAAAAATGTCGAAGCTCCGACAGTTCTCTGATAACCCGAGGTGAAATGTTTATTCTAAGTTGATCCTGCAAGCTCCGTCGAATTTCGCAGATTCAATGAAGAATTCTGAGATATATCACTATTGGCTGTAATCCTCGACGTAAAATAACGGTTAAATCGACAAAATTAATATTCTAATAATAGCAAAATTAGCATTCTCATTCAAATAATGCGAGCAAATTACACGTTGGTGCAACAATACGTTGCGTTGATATAGTTGCTGACGGAATTATTACTGAAACAATAATAACTTATCGCAGTGCGATTATATAGAATTTGTTTAATCGACTAAATGTTTGCTCGAGCGAATTTCGTTCGTCCAAGCCAAGTTTCGTTGATTTCATCGCTTTTTATTCTTCAATCTGCGAGTGATTATTTATTGCTTCTGCATATGAGATCTAACGATATTAAAAGATAGACACGATAAAACAACAAATGAATGAAAAGTTCTTTTATAAGCAATTTTTTTTACTACAGCTAGGAATTTCAATCGAATTTCAATCGATTCCAAAGATATGAGAAGGAAGGAATTATAAGGGCAAAATTCCTGCGGTTTTAATCCGCTTCATTTCGATTAAAAGAGGGAGGAAAAAGGAGGGAACTACAATCACAAAGTAACGCCGTAAAGGTGGGATTCTATAATTTTTCTATCGATTCCCTCACGGTTTCACGCGCGTTTCGAAACGGCGCCTGCTGAAGATCAACCGCGCCGTTCGCTCAGAGAAAATTTGTACGCGGACGTTCCACCCGACGTTTCTCTCCCATCCTCGAGCGCGTAAAGTATCGATGCTCCTTTCCTGATGAAATATCGACACTTGACTTCTTGGAGTAAGTGGAGCCTTTCGCGCGGTAACGTCATATGAAATTCCCGTTGGACCGCCGCGCGCCGCCAGTTGTATCGATTTAACGTCTGACCACGTATGCCCCGTTACTCGTCATATACGTGTCAGGTGTCTCGCCTTATCTATTCGCAATCCCGCTCATATTCTCTTCTCCGAAAGGCATGAATTTTTCAACATTGTCGTCGCCCAGATTCTCCCTTGTTGCACCGTAAAAAAATTTCGCCGCGTACCCGTTAAACTCTGTCATCCGCGTGCGCATATTAAATTATCGCGTGCGTCAGTATATATATATATATATATATATATATATATATATATATATATGTATAAATTATCACACACATACATATATCTGTTTATTTCATGAACTATCCGAATCGCATTACTTATACATGTTACGAGAAAGAGTGCTCTTCCTGAAAAGAGCGATAAATATATGAACTTGGATCACGAGATATTATTTCGGCTTATAGAAACCTGTAAGCAAATGATTGCGAGGCTTTTTAATAAACGTTCGTGACACGTTCGCGGCTAGCTTGGAAAATTTTTCTGACGTACCATATTGCACTCGACTTTATGTTATTGTGTAAAACAGACTTGTGGTTTGTTTATGTGGGTATAGAAATAAAATTTATCGCACATATATGTGATGTTGGTAAAGAACGTGTTAAGTAAAATCGTAAATTTGGAGCAAAGATGAGCTCGAAGTGAAAGATCGATGCGTCATATACGTGTGACGCTTGTCGCGAGCGTGTT
The DNA here is from genome assembly GCF_001313825.1 of Dinoponera quadriceps. Classification (NCBI taxonomy): domain Eukaryota; kingdom Metazoa; phylum Arthropoda; class Insecta; order Hymenoptera; family Formicidae; genus Dinoponera; species Dinoponera quadriceps. The sequence continues at coordinate 39,460 of NW_014556563.1, forward strand.
AAAATCAAAATTAAAATCAAACAAAAAGCAATCAGCTCTTTCATCGCCCTTCAGTGGCAAAAATTCCACTGAAATAATCATTTTCGGCAATTCAACTGTATCTTCTCTTGGTTTGTACGCAAAAATAGCAAGAGAAATATATATGTAATTATTATTGACATTGTAGCAACGCTAGAAAAATGATTTTCCTGACTATAATTCTTTCATTTAGGCGATTAGAGGAAAAGCACAAAAACTGAGGTATAAAAACATACATAGGCAAACAAAGCATAGGTAAACAAACATAGGCAAACAAAAACATATTGATATTGACATATCAATGTTCCTCGGTTGTAAAGTATTGAACTCTATCGAACTGAACATGAACTTCGTCTACTATGTACAGTACTATGTACAGTAGTTGCAGCTGAAGTGGCACTTTCTGCTTACAAGCGCGTTCGATTCTGTTATTAATATCGATTTTTTTTTCGTTGTGATGAAATTTTCGTTGACCTATCTTCTTGTGAAAATTAAAGTCGCAAATCAGTGATAAATAATTTATTTCATAATGTTATTTTATGTTACGAAGTGAGCTATGAATTTTCTAAATCACCTTAGATCTTATCCAAATTTCTATCTTTTATCACTAAAACACTCAAAAGAATTAGATTTAGTTTGTTCTATAAATCGAGACACTTGTGTTTATTGGTTTTTTAATCGATATGCCTAAATTTTACTGTAAAATATCATTTCGCAGAATACAGTTGAAGTTATCGGTGACTGATTTTCTTCTGTTCTCCTTGATTATTTGTTTAGAATGGTCAGGAAGAAAATGACTAGGGATCCCTTTTCATAATAATTTCATAATAAAGGAGCAATACATGTATTAAGTTGGCAAGGATGAAATTTATAGTTAATAATATTGCCAACTGTAACAGCTTATTATTTGACATTGGCTTTATATTACCGTTCTGTTTTTTTTTTTGTTGGAAAGTTACATATCCCGCCTGTTTAAAGAAATCACTGTAAGCTCTAAAAAATATTAAAACCTTCTTTTAAAAATTAATTTTGTTGAAAATGGAACGGTCGGAAATTCGCATTATTATGAAGTATGAGTTCTTACGTGGAACTGCGGCATCGCAGACCGCGCGAAACATTAATAGTGTATTTGGCTCTAGTGTTACTACGCAGCAGACAGTATCAAATTGGTTTGCCAAATTTCGTACAGGTAACTTTTGACCTCACAAATGAGCCACGCGGTCGCCCAGAATCAAAGGTCAATAATGACGAACTAAAGGTCACCGTTGAGTCTGATCCATCTCAGAGTGCCTATGAATTATCGTTGAAGTTTGGTGTTAATAAACAAACAATATTAACTCATTTAATTCAAATCGGAGAAAGCTTGATAAGTGGGTTCCACATGAACGGATGAAAAACAGAAACAAAAGCGTTTGGAAGCTTGCTTGATGTTGCTTTCTCGTCACAAATCTGATCCATTTTTTAATCGAATTGTCACCTGTGATGAAAAATGGATTCAATATGACAATCGCAAACGTTCAGCACAGTGGTTGAATAAGGATGAATCACCAAAACACTCCAAAGCGCAATATTCATGAAAAGAAGCTGATGGTGAGTGTTTGGTGTGCAGTAGCGCAGGTGTGATCCGTTATGATTTCATGAAACTTGACTCATCGATGACAGCAAAAATATACTGCAACCAACTGGACGAAATGATGCAAAAACTTAAAGAAAAACAGTCTAGATTGGTCAACAGATCGACTCCTATCTTATTGCATGATAACGCTAGACCACACACTGCACAAATGACTGTGGCAAAACTACAGGAATTGGAGTTGGAACTTCTTCATCATCCTTCATATTCACCAGCCCCTAGCCTCCACTGACTACCACTTCTTCCGCAATTTGGACAACTTTTTAATAGGAAAACAATTTAATTCCGACAATGCTGTAAAATTGGCCTTCCAGAAATTCATTGACTCTCGTCCACAAGGGTTTTATATCACCGGCCTGAATTTTATACAACCTGCCGCTTAAATGGCTAAAGTGTATAGACAATATGGATGCATACTTTGATGAATAAAATAATTCCTTATATTTGTAAGTTATCAACTAACTTTGCCTTTTTTCTACAAATTTCATCCTTGACGACCTGATACGTCATATTTTTCAAATAAAAAAAAAATATATATATATGTACAAAATAATATAATTTCAGTGCTTTTATCTTTTTGATAATTTTTTCAAAGTATCATGAGCACGTCGATTTTGGCATCTGGTTTCTAGAAGCATCAATTCTCAAACATTTTGAAAAGTTATTTGTAAAGAAATACGTAATAATTTTCACAAAACTATTATATATTTTAGCCGAGAATTGTTGCTGGTTTGCATCTATGCACATAAATGTTAATTTTCATCATCAACGGGGGGTTTTAAAGCCTAAAAACAAAATGGTACGTCGGTTTTGGTGCTTTCCTCTTCTATAACTGCAAATGCCAAAAATGTTTTTCCTCAATATTCATCGCTGTTTTATTATTATTCCGCTTTGTCGACACGCATTATCAGCACAAGCGCTGTCTAAATAATACTCCCATCGATCACGATATTTCAGGCCTTCCCTTTATTTCTTCCTGGTCCAGCCGTGACGTCACGGGGCTTCCTTCCACCGGGTGGTTCGGACGAACCACGATAGGTGCGTTAAATTCTGCGGGCGATCCCTTCTGCGTGTGTATGTGGTGCGTGCGCGCGTGCGAGGAAGCGAAACGAGCGCTTGTTCGCTCGCGTGCGTGTGTGGTTTTTTTTTGATAACGCCGGTTCGTGCGCCGCGGTCGTTCTCGTGCGTAATTTCCTCGGTGGGAACGCGCGCTGACAACGTATCTCGCCGAAGGTTCGCGATAATCGGACCGATTTATGAGCCAAGATGGGAAGTTATCGCGGCACCAGCGAAGCAAAACGTTGGCAGCTTTATCAGCCTTGAATGTTCTCGGCCGGCGACCGACTGGCCCGGCGTTGGGACGCCGTTCGGCTGGATTTAACCGAACGCTCCGGCGCCGCACGTCGCCAGCAATTAGCGAATTTCCCGGTGCGCGCGCGCGATACTTGACCCTTTTGCCAGCAAAGGTGACTCTCTCTCTCTCTACTGCGTAGATTTGTGCACATAAACTGAACGTTTACCCACAAGAGGCTGCATGCCGTAACTAGAGAGAGAAGTAGCGTATATCTTAGGCAAACCTTTTCTTTTCGTCTAGCTTCACTCTTAAACCCCCACTTTTCTCTACGTGCGACGAGGATAGCGTGAAAACGCAGCCTGTGTATACAAGATGAATCACTTAACTTCAGAAGCCTAAATATATAAAAAATAAATCGAAATAGAAAGAAATGTTCCGGGGTAAAATTTATTAGAATTTAGGAAGGCGTATAAGTTGGTGACCTTCGTTGTATAGTCGATAATTCAAGGTCTCAACTTCGTTTTACCTCTTTTTTTATAGAATTATGTAGTTTTTTAACACCAGTCGATCTTTTCTACTTATTCCGCGTGTAAAAGTACTAAAGTGAGATAATCGAAAAGTGAACACTTCCCGAGACATTTTACCTTTCACTCTCATATGTATATGCGCTTAGCCTCAGAACTTTGTATCTGTAAGACGTGCCTGGTAAGACTAATTTCTGAGAAATTTTTATTGAAACTAGTCCTTCCATAACAGAAATCGAATCTCGTGGATATCCAACCCACGAAGTAGTAAATTTGTGTCTAACGTTACTACCAGCCAATAATGTGACGCTTCTGTGCAGGCATAATAACTTTCGGAGATCACATCGAGAATGCAATTAATAATTTCGAGCAGTCTATTGGGCGACACGACATGAATACAGCGCGTAACCTTGCTTGCTGGATTTCGTCTGGACATTCGTACGGTCATTTTGCGGCCGAACGAAAGGGTGGACGTCGCGGGTCACGGCAATGTAGTTATCGTCGTCGCGTCGGACGAGGGATGCTCGCGTGCAATAAGGGCGCGCCTCCGTCAGCTGGTCCGGTCGCCGCGTAGCTCGCTGTTAATTTCCCGGGGCCGCTTAATCCGCGTAGACGCTAAATGGCATTCTTTTTCGCCGGGGCTGAGGGGCCGTTTCGCGTGTCGGTGCAGGAAGACGCGGCCGATTCACGTAATTCGAGCAAATTGCACAATAATGCCGGCGAAATATTCGCGGGGGATCTTAATGGTATTTTTATCGACTTTCCTGCCAGCACCGCGCCGCCGACGACCTTCGTGCGGCTTGTCTTAAATGTCGCTCGGAAAAGAGAGCACCGGCTTTCTCTTTCACCTCCGCCCTTTTATCGCAAACATTACAGGGTATGCATGTGTATGTGTGTGTGTGTGTGTCTGTTTACAAAAGTGGAAATAGCCGAGCGAATTTTGGTTGAGGCGATTTGGATGAAATTTGTCAATGTACTCGAGTCGAAGTGTTTGCTCTACGTTAAACCTTTATTTCCACAACAAAGTGGGAGCTAAGATAGCAAAATAAGTTTAATTTAAATTCTAATGGTATAATTTGCTCCTGCTTTGACCCAGATGATTTTTTAAATTATCAATTTCGCTATTCACGCGTCCCGCATGCATCCCGATTCCCTCTCAGCCGTGCGTCGTGCACGTGGTAGACAGTTCTGAAGACGAGGCGAAGATAGAGAGATTGCGAGGCGATGGACTGTCATAGCTGTATCTTCGGTTAGCTGACGATAGGAAGATGCTTCTTGATATCCTCGGGTAAGACAATCTTCGGCTGGACGGATGATGCAATGATGACTCGAAGCGCACGTGTGCTTCTTCGTGGCGTCGGGCCCCGACGAAGTACTTGTGACCTTCATATGACCCTTTGGGGTCAATCGGACCCCACATGTTACCTCACGTTTTTAACGCAAAATGTCCTCCTCTATCGACTTCCGGCGTCAAAGGTAGGTCATGCCATTAAAAAAATTGAAGTTGACCTTCGTTTGAGCTTGAAAAATGACATCTACGTAAAGTTCGATGTTACAGGGATGGTTAATTAAAACGTGACACTCTGTATAATATTGAGAGCTCTTGACTTAAGATAAACGATTAATGGATGTTCTTATTACACACTCACACCCATGTGCATGCAAGTAAATATGTTTATTTCGATGTATTTGTATATGGAACCGTCGAGAGAATTAAGAGTGCAAATTGATCGTCGAATGATAACTTTCCGAAGGAACCGCGTACAAAATCTCAAACTTTTACATTCAGCTAGTACAAATTGTGGTGTCGCAAGAGTATGAGTAGCGATTGATTCTGCTCGTAGCAAAGGGTACTTTATTCTTGAATCTAATAGAAGTCAAGGATAATTTTCGCAGAAACAACAAGGGCACAAAATCTCAGACTTTACATTTCAGCGGTAGAAATTATGGTGCTGCAAGGATAGCGATTGATTCTGCTCGTGACAAAGGATACTTTACTCTTGAGTCTTATAGAGTTCAGTTCAATTGGGGGTTGTTTCAAGCGGAACGGATATTGAATTCTTTAGGCAATACAAATTCAATACTTTGTATTTCTATTTGGTTTTCTTTCGTTTTCTTTCTTTCATGCGGTCCTGCTAGCTTAATATTAAGCTAGCAGCGCAGCGTTTATTTATTTATTTTTTTCAAAATGACAAGGGGTACGCAATTTTTATTGGTGGTACAAATTAGTACAAATTCAATCCTTTACATTTCTATCTTTGTTTCCCTTCTTTTTCTTTTTTTATATGGCCCTGTTAACTTAATATTAAGCTAACAGCGCCACGTTTTTTTTTCTTTTTCTAAACGGCACGGCATGGCATTAAAATTTGTATTGGTGGTACGAATTAGTACAAAATAAGTAGCAAATATTTGAAAAGGTCCGGTTTGATTTTACTTATTTGGCCCTGCTGGCTTATAAGAGGTCGTTCGCTTCGGCTCCCGGCGCGCTGGCGTCCCGCATCGCAGACTACGTGTCATTAAATGCAAATTTCGCGCGGCCAGTAGGGCTGCCGGAGGCCAAAGTTTAGCCGGAACGTTTTGGCCGAGCGTTTCCTAACGATCAGCAGCGGAATTGGTATGTTTCCGGAAGCAGTAACATACGATTAACGCGTAGGGATTCATCGGAGGCTGTCGCGCGTTTCACCGTCTGTCTCTCCCCCTTTCCCCTCCAGCCTTCGGCACGTTCCCGATGCGTTACCCGCCCGGTATTTCCGGGACACCCCGTGTGCATTTTGCGTATTACGTGCATGCATGCGAGGCGCGCACGCGCGGATATAAACGGGAAATATTCGACCGCGAAAAAATTGATTCGGCCGAAATACCGGCGATATTCGTCGGTTAACGTGATATTCGGTATTCTCGCGGGGCAGAGAGAGATAGATGGATGGATAGGTAGAGCGTTTATTTATACATTCTAGGGAGAGCCTTCTAAAAACGTGAGTAGTTTATATTACATGAATGTTGTAGAATCTATTTGTGTATACTAGGAGTAATATTTTCCATCAATAAATATTATTATTCTTACTATTACGATAATATTGCAATATTAACAAAGAACACGAATAATAAGGAAAAAAGGAAGAAAGATTGTATAAAATTAAAATAAAAGAGAAAGAGAGGAAGAGAGAATTCAGCGGAGTGTCTGACTCAGATTTTCGACGCGTTTGAAGAGAGTTATCGGATCGATTCCACGCTTGTGTCAGCAGGTTCAACATTAGCCATCTTCGGTGACGCGCAATCCGATCTCTAAACAAGCACGTGACACATCGGAACGTACGTATTCGTGTCATCCGTACATTGTGCGTCGCGAATGCGCGCAGAGCAGACGAGTATTTTTCCAGAGGAAACATGACGTTCTTGGATATTCTTATAACGGCGATAAAAAAACACGGATTCCCGCGATAGAAGATCTACTCTTCTTTTTGGAGTTGGTGCGCTGCTATATTAATCAAAATTCGCTTCCAAACGATATCCGCGGATGCGCTCTTTAACACGGTTCTACTGTTTTGTTTATCCGACGAATATGTTCACAACGTCTAATCTATATGGTTCTGAAACGGTTTCAACACTTTCCTCTTAACGTACTTTGGAACGCAGCGGACAATGAAAGGACTTAATTTCTGGGGATTAATAAAAAAAACATTTGGAACTGTATCGAGAAAGAAAATATTCAAACTGTACTGAAACCAAATACGTTTGTTTGCGAAACGATTTGAATATATGTGATTCGACGAGGTTAGGAGAGTATCAAATGGTCGCGATTGCGAAAGACTACTTACGAGCGTGTGTGATATTTATAACAGGAGCCAAGTGACAATATACGAGGCGTCCGACATCGCAATTGCAACCGAGCGTTTAGAAAATATCTTTATTATATTTTTACGTATCAGATAAGAGTAGAGGAAAAGTGTCAAAATTGATATACCATTTTATTTTTAATCTCTAAAGATGTTGAAGGTGTAAAGTTAAAACATATGTGCATGGATGCAAACTAGCAGCACTTCTTTACCAAAATATATGAAAGTTATTACTTATGGAAATTATTATACGTTTCCTTGCAAATAATTATTTCTTAAGGCATTTATCATTTGAGAATTGATGCTTCCAGAAATCAAGTTTCAAAACTGACATATCCGTGAAACCTAAAGCAAATTATCAAAAAAATAAAAGCGTTGCAATTATATTATTTTGTATATTTATTATGTATCCTTACATGTTATCTTTAATCTTACATATTTTTTAAACTTCAAAATTGTACGATGTATATTATATATATTATATTATATATTGTTCCTTTATTATGTGGAAAGGGATCTCATGATTTCTCGCCGTATTAAACAAACAAATAAGAAAAATAAAGCAAAATCAGTCACCTGTAGCTTCAATTTTATTCTGCGAAATGATACTTCACAAAAAAAATATAACGGATTCAGATATATCGATTGAAAGACTGATCAATTCAGGTATATCGATTTACAACGAACATGCTAACAAATATAACAACCTGACCTTAACTTTTCTTGCATGGTTCAGTGACAGAGAATAGAAATTAGCACAAGATCCAAAGTGATTTGAAAAGTTCAAAATTTACACGTTAAAAAATAGCACTGTCGAATAAATTATTTACCGCCGATTTGTTACTCTAATTTTCACGCAAAAATAGCTCAACAAAAATTTGAGCACCATGAAAAATCAAACATTATATAACACAATCGAATATGCTTGCAAGCAGAAATTGCCACTTCAATTACAACAACTGTACATAGTAAATAAAGTTCATGTACTATTCTACAGGATTCATTTTACGGTCAAGAAACAGAGATATGTCGGATTAGCATATCTATGTCAGTTTTTGTGCTTTTTCTTTAGCACTATATATGTAAGATTATCACTGACATTGTGCAGAGCACTTAGTAGAAAAATAGTTATCATCTGACTACTATTCTTTTACTTTTACGTGGCTACAAATGCCAACAATTATTTTCTTAGTGCAGTGCAATATTGTAATCATTTGATACGTTCCTAACTTCGTCCGAGCAAATGTGCTCAAATTGTTTTACAAACAAGTGCGAGTACCATATGTGCCTACACGTTGCGTTTTATCGCTCTCGCGTCTTTCGTAATTTCTTTTTATCAATTCACCGCCCGTCATATGTGAGACGATCTGATATAGTTGCGCGGGTGTTAAATTAGCTCACACACGACCCTCTGACTGGATGTGACCGTGAAGTGTCCGCTTAACGAAGCGTTCGCCGCGTTGGTAAAAGTCTTCGTGCGCAAGCGGATTCTTTTCGTCTCGGCTTCCGCGAGCGCGCGCGACCGCGCGTCGATTTTTACTCGTGTCTTCGATAAGCCGTGGATTACTTCCACGGAGAATTCCTAAGCGCACGCTGATCGATCCCGCCACCGGTCGTGCAAATCCGTTTCTCTCGAAACGTTTGATAAATCAACGAGCCCGTAAATGCGATGGAAACGCAGGCTAGATTCAAAATAGCAAGCGAAATCAAATCGACAAAAACCAACGCAAATTAAAGTGCACCCATGTATGGCGGACTTCTTCGCTGTGTTTCCCGAAATAGATAAGTGTGTGCACAGAGAAAAAGGTTTCTTTAGATTTAATATTTATTTGACTGAAATTTGTTTCATGGAAACAACATAGACTTATACGAAATATTATTTGTTTGAGTAAAAATTTTATTGTCTCGTTCGAGAAAACTCTATTATTTAACAGAAAGAACGCTATTATTTGAAATAATATCTTTTAACGGGATAAAATATTATTTGGTTACAATAAATGTGTAAAATGAGACGAATAACAATTTGTTTATAAGAAAATTATCTTTCGTTTCAAACAAATTTTTTATTTTTAGATGAAGATACATATTCGTTGAAAAGCCTAACAATCGTACTTATTAATCGAAACATTAGTTTCTTTTGGAGCATGCCAATGATGAAATTTGTTTGGAGGCAATAAAATTTGTTAAATTTGGAGAAATCTTTTTCTCAGCGTGTAGATTTGGCAGTAAATTAGCTTTACTAGTCAATATATAAAGATTCTTTTATCAGTGCTTGCAATCAATATATGTAGTTCTTTTATCAGTGCTTTATATTAGTTTATTATAGTGATTATGCATATTTATATTTGCCACATAGCCTTATGCATTAAATGACCAATAGATTAATTAAAACCTATTTTGACGATATTATATTTGTTAACTTCTCTCTCTCTCTCTCTCTCTCTCTCTCTCTCTCTCTCTCTCTCTATCTATCTCTACTCTTTCTTTCTCTTGAACTTTTAATTCTACAGATTTAATTTTAATGATACTTTGAAACTGTAAATACTCTCGACATTTCGATTATTAAATTTATATAAGCATTCAAAACAACTTATTTTGACGCTAAAAACAGCGAAAATGGAAATCCAAGACATTATGAAAATAGTAGTAACTTATATCATTAGTATTGAGCTTATTTTGCTATCTTAGCTTCTACTGTTATAGAATTAATGGTACAACATAGGACCAATATATCTGTTCAGAAGAATGACGAAATACATCGTGAGAAATTATAATTATTTTCAGCCTCAATTATATTCTTTTTATGGTTTTAATCACAAAAGTAATATTAGCAACACATATGTATTATCATTGATTGATTGACTATAGTAACACTTACTAGAAAAATAGTTCTGACTAAAATTTTTTCACTATGATGGTTATCTATGGTTATGAACTATGATTATAGTTACAAATACCAAATATATATATTGCTCCATAAATGTAATTTAAAATCATGGAAAGTTTCATCATCTATTGTCTCACGTCGTGACAATCATGAAAGTTTATCTGGGCCCGGCTTTATGCTCCGACTTCCTTGAACGGAAATTGAAATAGTCGATATAACACGAGATAAGGGAGAAATTAGAAGAAGAATATCTTGTGACTTGGAATCACGCTCAGATCTGCGCCGTGCAGCGGCGGTTTTCGGGATCCAGACGGAAATCTCGCCATATTGTAATCCGAGCTATCCGTCGAGAAGCAGTTAGCTAGCTACGGACTGAAACCGTCGCTTCTCGCAAACTAGTTTATGCAGAGAGAGAGAAAGAGAGAGAGAGTCGTAGGCGATAAATTATTGTGAACGGCCCCTCGGGGACCGCTTTTCGCGATATATTACGCGTCGGACACGCGTGGAAAGCACTTTACGCAAATGAGAAGGAAACGGCTGCCGGCTCGCGAGTGGAACCGAAGACGCAACCGAAATTGACTTTTGAAAAGAGCCGAATCGCCCAACAATCCTCTCTTTCCACCTCGTTCCTCTCCAAGATCGCGCGATCGCCCCTTGTATCCTGATACGCCGCGCGAGCACGCGCGTTTTATTCCCATATAAATCCGCGTCCTCGCCGTGACAGAGAGAGAGCAGCTAGTCGAATTTTATTTACGTCGCGCTTCTTATTGTTCTTCGAGGAATTTAATTCGCAGAACGCGGCGGAATATCTCCCACTCTCTCTCCCTCTCTCTCGCCATGCCCGTCCATCGATCCTCCCTTTCCATCGATCCTCTCTCTCTCTCTCTCTACTTACGCCCGACATATTTATCCGCACCGCTTAATGGAAATACAGCGCATTATGCGGACGATCTTTCATCTCCTCCCGAACGAATGCCGAGATGCAATCGTCCATGACGCGATTACCCGCGGAAATCTTGCCGAATCATCAGGTGGTTCGCCGTGACCGCGGCCTGGGCCGCAGCTGACGCGAGCGCGCGCGCTCGCCCGCTCGCGTTTGTCGTCGTGAGTCTAATTGCGAGCCGGTTAATTACCGACGTTGGCGTTTGTTTGCGCGGCCGCGCGCAGATCCGACCGTCCGACCGCGTTCATCGTCTCCCGCCGGATCGGTAATCGTTCATCACGTTCCGCGGGGACTTCATTACACCGCGTGCCCGCCCGGGGCCGGCCCTCTTCCCTCCCCTCCCCCTCCCCCCACCGATAATGATATTGAATGTACGATAGACCGTCAATTGTCAACGCGCCCTCGGCGAGTCGCGCGTCCCGCGATCGGCGCGCAGCGTTAACAAAGTCAATTAGGAGCGGCTCTCCGCCCTCACCNCGAGCCGCCATATTGGTTCACCCGTCGCAGATTTAGCGAGATAATTCGGGCGATCGATCTCCCCGTCCCCGGCAGCGTCCGCCGTGTTCTTCTCTCTCTCTCTCTTTCTCTCTCGCTCCTTCCACCTCTCTCTCTCTTCCGCGTTCTCCGTCTCCACCCTCTCGCTTTATCTATCCGTCTCCTTCCCTCGTGTTGCTCTCTCTCCTTTCTCCTCCGCTCGCAAAGCGCGCGCCGGGCAATCTCATAAAGATGAAAGCGATTTCCCGATGTTAGCGTTTTAATTTAATCCTCTTACGCGCGGAAAACGGCTAGCAAAAATGTTTTGTGGAAGGGGCCGCGTCTTCCGACTACCGTTTCGTTCCGTTTATCAAGAGGACTTTAGCGGCGTGAGTCGTTCAACGAATATTCCTTCCTCCCTTCCCTCCCCTCTCTCTCTCTCTCTCTCTCTCTTTTTCTGTGCCCGGATGTATCTCTGCGCGAGCCGCGACTGTTAATTGGAACTTGTTATACGGAATGTTCTTCTCCCCGGCTCGCAAAAGATATTCGCAGCCACTTGATCTCCCGTTTAACCCCGGCACGACCGGGTACGATTAACTGCTGCGTTACTCGCCGAACTCGCGCCGCTCGCGGATTAAACAAAGAGAGAGAGAGAGAGAGAGAGAGAGAAAGAGACGGGAGCCGCTTTCCCAATCATCCAAACGTGACGCGCGTCGTTTCAACCCGTCGGCGTTTCCTTCTCGCAAAGGAGAGGCGAGGCGGGACGAGAGCAGACGCGAGAGATGAGCCCGTCGGTCGGACGAACGGAACGCGAGCGCGTCTTTGAATCCAAATGTTAGCCCTCTTATCGAGAGTCAATGACGTTGAAAATAATATCCCAGCTAGACGCATCAGCCGTTTATCTCATGCAGCAGAAACTCCGTTCCGTCCCTCCTCCGGTCCCATAACAGAACGAAGTTACGGAAGTTTCGTGGGCGCGCGCGAGAGCTAAGAGAGAGAGAGAGAGAGACCGGGAGCTCAGCTACTTCTGTCTCTCTCGCTCCCGCATTGGCGTCGAGAGCTGAGAAACCGCCGTCTTCGAACGCCATAAGACGAGTCACTATTATCTCCACGCGCGCGCGCGCGCGAGATCGATAATCCGTTCCGCTCGCGAAGACACACGGATCCGTGCAATCTAATTAGTTGCTGACGACGGGGGCGAACGTCGCCCCCCGTACGATTGCGGCCGTGCGATTGGAAATTATATTTGCTTATTACGCGCCTTCTCTCGTCGAGAGACATCCGCCGGAGAAGCACGTCTCGCACCGCGGAATCCGCTTCTCGAGGTGCTAATGCGCGCGTATCGTCGTTCTCCCCGCGGCCAGAAGGCTCGCCAGAAGGATCCGAGAAGACTCTATTTTCGCCCGATCTCGACCCCGAATCGAAATTCGAATCTACCTTTACGCTCCGAAGAACAGCTCGCGCCTATTCAGATGGCCTAACTGCTGTCCATCTACTAGAGATTAAAAAGCTTCGGCTGTACTACTACTTGTTAATCTTTCTCTTGAACCTCTTTCGATTTCTGTGAGTAGTGGAAATTTAATTTTAATGTCACATTGAATTACCTATTTTGATGTTAAAACGACGAAAACGAATACTTGAGATATCGTCAGAGTCGAAATAGAAGTAAATGGTATTATTGGTGTTGAAATTGGATATATTTTGCTACCTCAGCCATTTTACTATGCCGTAGAAATGATCTTGCTGCGTTGCAGAATGAAAATTTAACATTGGGACGAGACACGCGACATTTCCCAAGTCGAATTTTTTATGCTACCTGGACATTTTTAAGGACAGTTCGCGTCTATTTAGATAGCCTATAGACTAGAGCTGGTTAAGTTAGCATTTTTAACTAAATCAAGTTAAAAGTTGATCGCTATAAATTAACTAAATTAACATTAAAAGTTACATAAATAAAATATTAACTCAATGAAGAATCGATCGAGTTAAAATGAAATTAGCTTTATTAAAGTTAATAGTCAAAAATTAAGTTAACATTTAATTATGCTGTATATATATTTTTATAATTAACTTTTTAATTAAATTTAAATGAAATAATGAGAAAAATGTATTCTTATTTAAGAAGATATATTTTCTTATATAATAATTTAAACATACACGCATACAATAATAATCACAATACAATAATCAGATTATACAGGATGTCCGACAATAACAGAATGTTCGTGCGCTAATATTAATCAATGATTAAAATTGAAAATGATGTAGACAAGTAATAAAGTAAATCGTAGACAAGTATAATGTTGTCAATAAACGTAGTTAAAAAGTAATAAAATCGTTGTTTCGCCATTTGCGCATATAAGTTCCAAGAGCTTAAGACGGGTCCGATGACATAATGTTTGGTCCACTTTTCTGCTCGGAAACAAAGGAGTTAGCAATGGTTGATTACCAGCAAGAAACACAAGTCGACACAGGTCTAGTTGTATCATCTAGTTATACCATTTGTCCTTATTTCGCATTTAGTAAAGGAAAGAATAATATATGATATAACTAGACTTGCGTCGACTTTGCTGGAAAGCAACCACTGTAACTTTTGCGCCGGTATTCATAGTCAGATCTTTTCTTTAAGGTTATCCCAAGTTCATCTTCGTAGAATGCTTTGTAGCCAAAGAAACGATCCGTTTCTTTGTACAGCATCTGAAAATGAACTTAAGACGATCATAAATATAAGATTTGACTGTGAATACCGCCCTTATAGGTGAGTCACCTAATATTAGAACCCGAAATATCTCCGTTATTCTCGATGATACGAGAAAATGTCTAAGGAAGAACATATTTCCTTCGAAGGGACAAATATTATTATGACTGAAAATTTTGTTCTAACATCATTTTTTCATTGTAATTTTTTAGATTTAATTTCAATGCCACCTGAAACTATCTTGACGCCAGGAGAAACGGAAATTGTGAACGTCATCAGGATCAAAATAGGGGTAAATTATATTATTAGAATCGAAATTGAACTTATTTTGCAATCTTACTATGCTGTAGAATTAAAAGTTTAACACAAGATCAGCATTTCGATTTAGCCGATATATCGCGGGAGGCGCTATCAGCAGCCTTGAATTTTCTCTTCTTAACATCATCGCTCTCTTCATTGATTCTCACGCGTCTTTTCTACTACGACCGTCAACACTTTGACGGCCGCCGTCACTTCGTACGTGACTTCGTTCCGGCGGGAACTATATCGCTTTATAAAGAAACATTGCTCGATAACGACAGTTTACAATTGCAATATTATATAAGTGCTACGCGCAACTAGATTTACGAATTGCGAGCGCAATGATCGCCTCTTTAGATATCGTCGAAGCGAGCTCTCGAAACCCGTCAACTTGGCAGCCGGCGATTGTCGCGATAGAAATTGCGGCCGTGTTAAAGCGTTAACCGACGCGAGAGTGGCCGAGTCTCAAAACGATCGGTTTCCGTTTGCCTTCGCATTCTCGTTTCACTTCGCTTGTCCGGCGCGTAGATTTGACGTGACCGCACCGGAACGCGGAGAAAACGCTCGGCCGGATGTTATTTCGGCGGAGAGAATGGAGCCATCGCCGCACACGCTCGGTGCAACGGCAACGGGCTGATTTCCATAGAGAAATGCGGGCTCGTAATTTCGCAAAATGACCGGCTCATTTGGCCTTTTTTATTCCATATACAATCGAGCGAACGTGCCTCATCCGCGCCCCGTCGCCTCCCGCGTTGCCGCAGGACTCGCGCGCCGTCGCCGTTAATATTTCAAGTTTATCCTCGCGATTGCTTCAACCGGCTGCCGGTTATACGCCTTCCTTCCACTTTTTCTTTTCACTTCTCTGTGTATTTTCCCCCCCCCCCTCTCTCTCTCTCTCTCTCTTTCGGAAACTCCCCGCATATCCCCGAGGTAATAGCGGCGATATAAATGTTTCACAATGTCGCCTCCGGAGCTCCGGTTGCCGTGGAATTTGATTAACGAATCCCCTGAATTTTCTCTCGCCCCCTCTCTCCCATGCGAGCGAGCGCGGGGGGGGAGGGGGGGAGGGACATCAGTGGATATCTGAAGTTCTCTACGACTGCTCTCCGACGAATTATTAATAGCGCCGCAGGATTACCCGTGTTTCGCGTTTCTCCGCGCTTGCATCGGGATTCATTTGTCGAAGCGCGCGCGCGCGAGAGTCCATTTATTTCCGCGCGCGCGTTTCGCAAAGACCGCGCCGAAGACGAGAGGCAGTGTGTACGTGGGCGCGTGCGAGAGACGGTTCGATCGCACGCGCGGACGGCACCACCGGCATTCGATATACATCGCCGTGCGCGAGTCATTTCACAGAGATTACAATTCCATCGACGCGTCCGCTCGAAAATAAAATTATAAGCACACCGCGCGGTGAATTCTGAGGCGCGCGCGTTATCGATCGGATGCGTTACAACCGGCGCTAATTGCAATTGACGATTAATAATTAACGCGCGCGTGCGCTCGCTACGTCCGTAAGCCGGCGCAATAATGCGTCGCGCGCGCGCGATAACCGATTCGAAAATAATCGCGAGACGCGGTCCGCGATTACGAGAGAGGCGCCTCGGAATTGGAGGAACGCGGGAGTATCGCAGCGTCCGAGGCGCGATTTTTCTCTCCGGTGAATCATAATGTTCTTCTCTCCTCTAGTTTTTTCTTACTGATATATTCAAACGGTATAAATCTTGCAGAAAGAGTGACGCAACGCTTTTCCGGGACGGCTCTGTTAATCGCCGACTCGCGCTTTCGTTCGCGATCGCATCGCCGAAGTCGCGAAGTCGCGTTCGGACTGAATAAACACACTAAAATTCATTGACGAGAAAATGAATCCTCCGGATCGCGACCGATGCCCAGTTTCGAATTCATTCGTCAAAGTATTCGGAGACCAACGGACTGTGCGCGCCGATTACTACTGTACGGGAGAAATCTTAGTCTGCGTAACTGAATATACCGAAGCAGCAGAACGGATATTTGAACAGCAGAAAGATTTGTCCGCCGTCTAAACAATCTTTTTTCGCTGTTATCATATTGATAAATATTTACTGTTCCAGCAAAATTTGTTTTCTCCGTGTGGTGGTCCGAAACACGAACAACATGCCGCCGGCATCGATCATCTCCCTTCTCCCGATTGCGCGCGCTCTGAGAAACCCATTTAGTCGAATCGACTAAAATCTTGCTTGGCTATGAGCAAACTAATTTTTTCGTTATAAGAAGGTTTGATACTTTGAACCAAAGGTTCGGTCCTTCGCAACCTCTGAAACTTCCGAGAAGCAAACCTTCGGTTTAGACAGCCGAACTTTGGTTGTTACGACCGAAAAATTGTCTTGCTCATAGTCAAACGAGAATTTAGCTGATTCAACTAAATGGATTCTCAGTGTGGGCATCGGGCGAAGTCCGTATGACGGAAAATGATATCTCCGTTGTTGCCGAAACCTTCGCGATGCCCCGAGTTGGAGCAAGCAACGACTCGTATCGAGATTGAATTACGAGACAACTAATCGGCGTCGTAAAGAGGCTTTCGATACATTCGAAATACTCAGCAACACGTCTTTTTCGAGAAGAGAGTTTCGCCGGGATAGCAAATTATTCGTTGATATAGCGACGGCGAAAAAATTTGTTCCATGGAAAAAATAACTCTCGCTGTTGCGGCGAAACGTTGTTGCGGTTGCAGCGATAAAATTGTTGGCGTAACCAAACAATCAATACTTTCAAGAAATCTCTTCGCTACCGAATATTCTCGTCGTTACGCATATTAACAAACAATTTGCCGTTCCGACAAAATTGTCTTTTTCCGCGCATACGGGAAAAGAAAAGATTAGCTTCGGCAACTGAATCAATCGTAACACTTAAAGGTTTCATCAGCGTGAGCAATTTGAATTACCGCAGCAGCAAACTCCTCTCCTGCCGCCGCAGCAAAATGACGTTTACGATAGCACGTTTGCTGCTGCAACAAAAAAGTTTGCTACCGCGGCAAAAGAATTTGCTAACGCGGCAGTTAAAACTGCTTACGCTGCTGAAGTTTTCCGTATCCGTATGTTACAACTAATTCAGCTGCCGCGGTTAATGTTTTCTTTTCCGTGTGCTGCACGGAGAGAATCTCAGTTCGTGTGATAATTAAATAAGCGTTACACGTCAAATCGCCCACCGAAATGAAAATCAGACTCACTTCTCTCCTTTTCGTTTTCTTCAATATTTCAATTGTTTATTTTCTCTAACACGTAAACCGATGAACCGTCAGCATTCACGTAATGATTTGACAGTCGTGAACGACTGACGCGTGAAGCAAGTGACGAGACGCGGCATCGTGACAGCCAATCAGCATCGCGGAGAAGAGGTCCGACGCTTCGATATATTCGAGTACATTCAAAGTTTCACGCTTTTCTTACGTGAGAGATTAATGCAGGCTATTTGGCTAACTGCTGTGATACGGAAAGAAATCTCAGTTCGCGTGTGACTGAATGAACACACTAAAATTCGTTGACGAGAAAATGATACCTCCGTTATCCTGTCGAGACGCGTAACCTACGCGATGACAGTCACGAGTCGAAGCGAGCAACGACTCGCATCGAGATCGAGATCTCGAGACAGTGAATCAGCAACGCGGAAAAGAAGCTTCAACGCTTCGATACGTTCGAGATACTCGGGCTGTGTTTCGAAAACGTATTGACGATATCGACAGTACCGAAAAATCCATAGTACACGTGACATGGACTATAGATTTTCAGTCATAATCAGCATATCTCGTAATACAGCCTTGACAACAGGCTTTATTTAGAAAGAGGTTAGAGTAACATATAAATCGTATACGTATACCATTTAACTAATTATTATCACACGGAGGAAGAAGATCTCAATCCGTGTCGCAATTAAACAGACGTCACGCTAAAACCCTCTCTCTCTCGTCTCCCTGAAATATCTTCATCCTTTCCTTCAACACGCGCGCAAACTGACGAAGACCGTTAGAAATCACGCGGTGATTCGACAGCCAATCGGTATCGCAGAATTTTGTCAAGCGACACGGATTCGCTAAACGACGTAATGTGCTCGCCACACACACACTCTCGCCGTATTAATTTTAGACGCGAAGCTGCGCGAGGATATTCTTTTTATCGCGATCGATCATCGATCGTTGCGCGTTGTCGTCCTTTCTCTCTCTCTCTCTCTCTCCCTCATCGTCGTCAGCTGGACAGCGGAGGTCGGGCGCGAGATCGCGACTAATCGCGGCACGCTCGCGCGCATCCCGCCCGGCGATCTTGCGTGGGCGTCGCGACGTCACGCAGCACGCCGGCTCGGGCGTATGCGGGACGGCGGGCGGCTGTGCGACGCCTCGCGCCGTCTCGCAGTAGGCGACGCGACCTCGGCCCGTCAGGATCGCGCGCACAGCTGACTTACCCGCGGCGGGGGTCGTGTCGGTCTATTGTAGCCCCACGGGCTCGGCGGACGGCCGAGAAAAACGCGCCACGTGTCGTCGGCGGCCGCGCGCGCTCTCGTTCCGCTCTGTGCGTTGAAAACGTTCGCCTCCGTCATCCGCGGGAGAAAGAAAAAGAGGAGGGCAGATGTTGATCGGGTGTGTGCGTGCGTGCGTGTGTGTGTGTGTGGTGCGTGTCACGCGCGAGGTTCGAGGATGCAGCATCTCGGTGGGAAAAGACGCGACGATAAGCGACGAGGCGGCTGGTGTCGAGAGTGCGCGTCCCGATAGTGGCGCGAATACAGTTCGGGGAGAGAGAGGGAGAGTGGTGAAGTGATTCGAAGAAACGTCTGTTCCCCGGCGCAAATGGTGAGCGAGTCCTCAGCGAGCGGGAGGACGGCGAGGACTGCGAACGACGGGGACGACGACAAGGACGCGCGGCGGCACGCACGTCCCGGGGTCGCGCGCGTCCCGAAGAGAGCCGGCGAGGGAAGCCCAGCACGGGAGAAAGAGAGAGAGAGAGAGTGAGTGAGTGTCGGTTATAGGAGGACGTAACGTAAATTAGCTCGCGCACTTCGCGTGGTGACGCAACGCGCCCAGTGCAGCCGTCGTACGTTCGCCGGTGCGTGCGTTTTACATCCGGCGACGACGACGTCAGAACCCGGAGAGACAGAGAGAGAGAGAGAGAGACGGATAGATAGACGGGTGGAGAAGAATCGACGGGATTATTCCCCGTTCCTGCGGAAGTCGAGTAGCGAGGAAGAAGCCGCCGCAGAATCTCGCCGGCGCTCGCGCGTGTCTGACTCCGCACGACCTTTTCCACTTTCGGCTATCTTGCCGCGCGACTAACGCGCGCACGGGCATTCTTCCACCGGTGATATGCGAGCTCGCCATTTATCTTGGCGGTTTTCAGGTCGTTAGCGGTGCGCGGGGGGAGACAGAACGGTTGGGAGGTACAGGGTGAAGGAGAGAGAGGGAGAGGAAGTAGACAGTGGTAACGGGAAGAGCGACGAGGGTCCTCTCTCTCTCTCTCTCTTTCTCCCCCCCCCTCCTCCGAAACTTTCCAGGACCACCGTTTTACTCGGCGACAGAGAAACCCGCCCTGGTCTCTCCCGCGAAACGGAGGTCACCCCTCCGAGGCGAGCCCGCCGCTCTTCGCCCGCGTTCTGTGTCAACATAACGATAAGTTAAATTTCCGGAGAATTTAAGTTCGCCCGCTCGACGATATTATAATCGTTCGTTCGTTCGTTCGTACCTTCGCTCACTCTACTCGCGCGGATTGTTTGTAAACTACGCTCGACCGATCCGTTTGAATTATAACACCGTTCGCGCGAGCATCGGAAAGGAGATTCGGCACGCGTGTGCGCGAGTGAGTGAGAATGATAGAGAGTAAGAGAGAGCTTGAGAAAGGTAGAGGAGGAAAGAGAGAGAGAGAGAGAGAGCTATCCAATTCGCTACACATTTGAGTCGGCGTTATTTTCGTATCCTGCGAACCTCTTTTACAAATCGAAGTTCTTTCGTTCCTCCGTCCTTCTCTCTCTCCCCCTCTCTCTCTCTCTCTCTCTCTCTCTGTATCTCTCTCTCTCTTTTTCCCGGTCGCTCGCTCGCACGCTCGATAATTTCCATAGCTTGGAATTGCAAGTCATAGTGAGCCTTAAAGCGTTCGGCGATTTGAGAAAAATCGATCAATCTGTGCGCGTTCTCTCTCTCTCTCTCTCTCTTCCGACGATCGTCTCGGAAGCGTCGTGAGCCGCCGCGCTGTTTGTAAACATCATCGATCGACGGTTCGCCCGGTTTAATCGGATCAGCAGCTAATCCGCCCGTTGACGTTTGCTAAACGTTTCTTCAATTTTTTAGCCGGGCTTAATGCCCCCCCCCCTCCCGCAAATCGTCCATCAATCGCGCGACTGAGTGTTTTTTCCCCTCTTCTTCCCGCTGAACCGCAATTTATTTACCAGCTCGCCGCTCGAAGGTTGCCCCGCGCGAATTCGGACGTAGCTCTTTAATTTTTAAACACTTCCCAGCCGCGGCTGCCGGAAGCCTTTGTGTTTCCAACCCCCGTCGGGGGGGGGGGGGGGGNNNGGCAGTTAATTTTCCGCGCAACGCGAGGATGCACGACGACGATTATGTACCTCGGCAAGTATCGGCGAAGTAACGGTATTTCCGTAAAAGTATCGCGACAGGGAAAAACAGCGAGGCAGCGGCGGCGGCCTTAAGAATTCTTCGTAAACAATGAATAGCGAACGAGTATCGATTAAGCTTCAGTGCAACGAGATCAACTCGGTACGCGCTTTTCGCGTAACGAAGAGGGATTGAAGGCCTTGATGGATGAACCATGGCTGCTTTCGCTATTGATGAAACCGGCCAGCTCAAATGTTGCCGCAATTAACGCGCGGCTGATAATTTCACACATGCCGCGAGTAAAAAATGACGTTAATCAGCTTTTCCGCAAGATAACATTTCTCTTTGAGACTCGCGTAGAAATTTTCCCAGATTGTTCCGCGCGTAACACACAGCATAGATTCCGATTAGAATGCCCAAAATTCATCTCTAAATAGGTTGTTCCACTACGATACCAGTTGGGAATCCTGTTATTGTCCGAAACATGGGATACAGCCTCTTTTCCGCGATGTTGATTGGCTGCCATTTACCGCGTGCGACTGTCATCGCTAGACTCGAACGACAGTTTATCAGATATCAGACCGAGTATCAGATTAGGAGGTTAAGAAATGAAGTTACATTTTTAAGCCCGGTTTTCAATTTTCCGGTCAATTTGTGGTTTACGTTTGTAATTTCACGATAATGTAAAAATTATGTTTGTCTATTCATGGTTAATCGTTCAACTTTAAAAGTTATCGTTACAAAACCGTCAGTTTAATGATTAATCAAGAATAAGAAAATATATCGAGTAAGAAAACACGATATTTGCATTATCTTAAGTCTAAACCATAAGTTAACTAGAAAGTAAAAAAGTCGGGTGTTATCCCTTTAATGGCAAGATATATTTTGAACGTATCCAAGAAAATAGGGTTAGATCCGACCCCGTACTCTGTTTTGTTCACTTTTCATGTGATCAATGTACAAAATGGATAAAATAAGTAACTAATAAAATGAAACATTCCTTAAAAAGAAAAACAGCACGTAAAGTAAACAAAGCTGTGGGGTCAATTTGACTCCATCTTGCCGCTAATGTTATTATAGCGCGTTCTACTGTGTAAAGAATGGACACCAAAACCGACATACCATTTTGTTTTTGGGCTCTGAAACCCTGTTGAAAGTGAAAACTAAAATTTATGTGCATGGATGCGAACCAGCAGCTCTTCTCTACCAAGATATATGACAGTTTTAAGAAAATTATTACACGTTTCCCTTTAAGCTTCCACAATGTGGATGAATACTTGATTTGACTTCCGAGTTAACGCCGTGTCTCGTCCTTCATAGATTTGTTTCCGATGTTTCGTGAACATTTCAGGATACTTATTATGGAACTGTTCGGAATGGATTTCTGTTCCGATTGGAACTGTTCCGATTGGAATTCAGTTGTTCTCCAGATTTCCTCTTGTATTTTATAGGGAACAATTAAACGATTTCGGTTGGAATCAATTTCGAACGAGTCCATAATATGTGCTCAGTTCAAACGTGGAGAATAAATAAGTGAAAGACGCGGTGCTAACTCAGAAGTCAAATCGAGTAAAAAAATTATTACATATTTTCTTGCAAATTAATATTTTTTAAGATATTTGAGAATTGACGCTCCTAGAAATTAGCCTCAAAAACCAATATACCCATGATACCTATAGGAAATTATCAAAGAAATAAAATAAAAGCACTTTAATTATATTATTTTGTAAATTTATTATACATATTTATTATACATATATATACTTACATGTTATTTTTAATCTTATACATTTTTAAAAATTTGAACAATATGATGTATATATATGTATATATATTACTCCTTTATTATGACATTATTATGAAAAGGGATTCCCCGTCATTTTCTTTCTGACCATTCTAAACAAATAATCAAGAAGAACAGAAGAAAATCAGTGACCGATAACTTCAACTGTATTTTATGAAATAATATTTCACAACAAAATTTAGATATGCCAATTGAAAAACCGATAAACTCAACTATGTCGGTTTGCAGAACGATCTAACCTTAACTTGTTTTGCACGATTCAATGACAGAAGATGGAAATGGGCACAAAATCGGAAATGATTTGAAAAGTTCAAAACTTACGCTCATAGCATTGTCAAATAAATTATTTATCACTTCCTCATTTCAATTTTCACAAGAAGATTACGCAATTAAAAGTTCAGCACAACAAAAATCAAACGACGCTAATAACACAACCGGACGTGTTTGCAAACAGAAACTGCCACTTCAGTTCCAACTATTGTACATATTAAACGGAGTTCACGTCTAACAGTATTCAGTATTTTACAGCCGAGAAACAGAAGTATCCCTTACAAAAATATTTCATCGTTTTCACTTCCCATATAACCCGTTTTTCCTCGTTTTAGCCCATTTCTTGCACTCTCGTAGGTCGCGTGGTCCGTTAAGCGAAAGAATATGAGTATGCATGAGTAGTTTTGAGGAGATTACTCGCTTTTAACACTCGTTTTTTTGATGAATGGAAGTACGTTAATACGTTCCTCTTTTATTTACTCAATTTCGTTTCAATATAGAAAGGAGCACGTTAAAGAATCGTGCATTGATTCGTGCCATTTCAAAATGTGCAATGTGAGTGCTTGTGAGTGTTAAACGAGTATTTTGTACTCGTAGTTGAATGTGCGTTTACACATCTCAAATTTACACAACACTGTACATGTTTGCCACTGAAAAATACTCAATGGTACGTTTATTCCGCTCGGATATACTCGCATGCAATCCGCTACACCACTCGTTTTTACGGAAAATTTCGGCCTCTTTCTAACTTAAAATCGGAGTCATACTGATAGAAAATGACATATATAATTATATTATTATAGTTAATAATATATCTTTCATGGTGCTGAAAATAACTATAATTTTCTATCAATGTACTCATTTAATTAAATGCACTCTTTCATTATTTAAATTAACAATTTTCACAGTCTAACAACAGTGAAATATTTTTGTAAGAATATGTCAGTACATATTTATGTTTACTTTATTTTTACTTTTTTCAACTCTTGTAAAGAGTTGTAAAAATATTCTCTTGTAACATTTCTCTTGCAAAATCTGTTAAAATTCTCTTGTAAACTCTTGTAAAAGAAATTCTTCTCTTAGTGTACTTAGTGCAACAAGAGAAAAATATTTGGTATTCTGGTAACTTTAATACTATAACTATACACTATAGTAAAAGAATTATTGTCAGGAGAATCATTTTTCTAGTAAGAGTTGCTATAGTGTCAATGATAATAACTTTATATGTATATTACTACTACTATTTCTTCTGATTAAAACTATACAAAAAAGAATATATTTGAAGCTAAAAATAACTATAATTCCTCCCAATATAAATACTTAAAACGTTTTCGTATGTCTTGTTCAACCGTACTGTAAAATGGAAAGCAGGAAAATCTTTAGGAAATCGCTGGAAGCGTGGCCAAACAGAATTTACTGATATTTCCCACACTGAGAGAAAAATATAGTTATTTTCGGGGATAACAATATCCTTTTTTTCATTTTAACCGCAAAAATAATCAAAACAATTATTTTCCTAGTAAATATTACTATAGTGTTAGTGGCAATAACCTTACGTATACGTCGCTACTACTATTTTTGTGATTAAAATAAAAAGAAAGATATTGTTGTCCGCAAAAAAAAAGCTATCTTTTTCTCTCGGTGCACTTAGAATTATACATCTGAAATATTACATTTGTAACCAAAGAATCTGCGTGGATTCCTCAACTAAAATTCGCAATTACCTTGGGGGAAATGGGGGGGGGCTGGATCTCAATTAAGAAATCCTAGAAAATTTTCTGCGATCCAGAGTTCTACGATAATCTAAGTGAACGATAGTCGCGAGAGACCTTCCGCGACGGTGTTCACTCGGGCACGAACGGGGATGTGTTTTTCGCTTCGGATCGCGCGAAATACACCGTCGCAGCGTCGCGCTCTCGTACGCGCGGCCACCGGCCAACTGCGGCGCAAGTTTCCACCCACGTAAGCTGAACGAGCCGAAGATCGTTTCACCGGCACAAAGATCGTGAGGTTAAACTGCCGGACAATCCGCTAAGAGTTCGTCTCATCGATCGGCGAAAGTTTCCCCGCGAGATCGGCCCCGAAAATCCGGGGGGGGGGAGCTTTCAACCCTTTCGGCCGAGTCGCGAAGTGGTTGCAGGTGGCCGGCGTGCCAAGCCAGCGCCGAGCCAACAGCAGCCGGTATGTTAACTGGAGGATTTAGTGGAGACGCGAGGATAATATGTCGCGACACAGCCGGGATCGTCCCGCGTAACAGGATGGAAATTGTCGGGGAAACTTAAAACTTTCAACGCGCAACCCGCTGTTGTTACAGCTTTACGATATCACCATTGTTACATCCGCGAACGCTATTACGTTACACGATGTTATTCCTCCTCGTTGCCCCTCGGAAGGGGAAGAGAAAGAAAGAGAGATACGAGGATGACAATTTTTCTGTCGAGAGGAGAGATAACAGTCGTCGTCGTCGCAATATTCGTTGCGAACGGAGATAATATTCGTCCGTCCGAAAAGGGGTTAATAACGCGGGACCCTCCGGAACGCGGGAGGGGGGGTGGAGCTTTCGGAATGATCGTTTCGCTAAACGCGCCCGAAGTCGTGTGTGTGTTCGCAAACTTGGCCTATCGGTCCCCGCGTGTATCCCCTTCGAGTCGCTTTCTCCCCGAGCGCAGCCAAGGGTCGCGCCGGACTTTGCGGGCGCAAAGTCCCTCCCCCGTTCCCTGCGGACGGTGGAAGCGGAACGATTTCCGGCGCCGGCGGCTATTATACGCGCGATACCTTCCCACCGCCTCGTACACACCGCGCGAATATCGTTCATCGATCTTCTCTCCCTCTAATTTGCCAAATTACTCTCCACTCCCGTGCGGAGGATCGCCGCCGTCGTCGCCGTCGGTGGCGTGCGGGCACGCGAGAAAGGCACGCTCGTTAGCGACTTCGCGCAAATGGACGCGCGTACGCGCGTGTCACAAAAGACGGACGCGGTGAAATTAGGGCCATAATTCGTCGGGATTAATTTTCGCCGGTGCAAACACGCCACCGGCGTAAAACGGATTTCCACGGAGACGGCCCGGGGGAGGGAGAGAGAGAGAGAGAGGTGAGCGGGGCGTCTAGCGTTAATTTTTCTGTCGCACGGGATTCCACAAAGGGACAGCGCTAACTATATTCTCTCGGCGAAAAAGGAGGTATTCTTGTCGTGATTGCGCGGGGTGCGACGCCCCGTTCATGAAACGTCGAGACTTTAATCACACACACACACACACACACACACGCTCCTCGACGCCCATGCGACTATGTGGCGACTGTAAAAAGCAACTGTGTCGTCACCGCTGTTCTGATAGAGAGAGAGAGTGTGTGTCAGAGTAGATAACGCGATAATCGAAGATACAAAGGACGAGGGATCGCAGAAAGTGCGACTAATGCGTTTTCCGACGTTTCCGTCGCGAAACTCTGTGGCGTGTTTCGCGCGCGCCGGAGAGAAAGAGAGAGAGAGAGAGAGAAAAAGAGAGAGGGAGAGCACGTTTGAGTAACTTTCTGCTAATAATCCGTCGGATTTGCAGCGAGCGAACGAGCGGGCGGCCGTAATGACCGCCCGTTTCTCATTCTCCCGTCATCGAAGCCTCCCCGGGAGTTTTCATCGTTCGTCCGAATCTCCTCCTCAGCGCGCCTAAGAATTATATCACTGCACGCCTCGTTTATCTCGCACCTCGGGCATTTCTTTCCGCTCTTACCCGGCTTTAATTTTCTTAGCGCGAGGCGTACGCGTGCGCGGTAAAAGAAAAAAAAAGAAAAGAAAAGGGAAAAGAAACGAAGAACGCTCTCGAAGTTACAGCTGGGAGGATGTATGAAGCCGGCCGGGTATGATGCAGCACCGTCATTAATTACTACTGAGCATTCACGGAGCGTCGTCGGAAAACGACGGAGAGAAATTTCATTAGAGCCGGATATCGATATTCATATTCCAAAGAGAGAGAGAGGGACAAGAGAGGAAAAAAATCATGTCACCCGGGACTTCGTCCGCTTCTTTCGCGTTTCAGCAAGTCCCGTATTTAATTCGACTCGCAACCGTCCCGCCAGCATCGGGAGAGAGGGGGAGGGGTTCATTGTTTATCCATTTGATCGCGCTTTAATCGTCTTTATTCGCCGCCATTTGCGAGGCAGTGGCATCAAGCGCGCAATTAAAGCGTCGCGGAAATAAGCGCGGCCGGGCGAGCGAGCGAACAAGCGAGCGAGCGCGGGGCGAGAAAACGGAGGAGGAGGAGGAGAAGTGCACGCGAGCGCGCTCGGAGGACTGGAAGTGTCTGGCGAATTTGTACGGACTTGTTGTCTACCGCCAGCAGTTTTGAGTAATCGCGCTTCTCGCTCCCCTTTCGCGAGCCACCCCTCGTCGCCTAACCCTGGCGTCGTCGGTCGTCACCCTCACGAGTTCCTCGGTGCGCACGACCTACCCCGGCGCATTCTTTACTCTCCCATCAGCAGCGCGACGCCGCACCGTCGTCGTCGTCGTCGACATCGTCGTCGTCCCGGGGTCGGTCCCTACGATCGAAGCGCACGCAGGCACTCCCGGAATCTCGTTTGTACATTTATTTTACCCCCTTCGACGTTCCTCTCTCCCTTCCTTCCTTTTACTTTTCTTCTTTTTTCTATTCCGCCCCCTTCTTCTACCCTTCTCTCTCTCTCTCTCTCTCTCTCCCCCTCTTCGCCCTTCGATTCGCTGTCGCCGGAGTGGCGCGGAGAACGGCGGGAAATAAATGGCCCCTAATGGATTTCTTAGACGTTTGCGCGCGCGCTGCAGAACTCAGGTGCAGCCAGACCGGCCCTTGAAAGTACGGCGGAACTCTAAATTACAGGAATCGCTGCTTCTCTCTCGCCCCCTCCCCTCCCCCCCTCCTACCTCTCTTTCTCTCTCTCTGTCTGTCTCTGTCTCTTGTTCGGCAGATTACAGCTGTGCTGCCCTATCGACGATGAAAACTTTTCACCGTCGACCCCATGGTCGTGCAGTCATGTGTGCGCGTTCGCGGCGAACTTTCCGTCTTCGCCAATAATCTCGGCGACATCGCGGTGACCTCGACCACACCATGGATCTCTCTCTCTCTCTCTTTCTCTCTCGCTTTTGCGCGCACGCGGTTTCCTCTCTTGGCCGGCGCTCTCGCAAACGCGGTGATTTTTCAAGCTGTCTTGCACTCTCGGCTGGAGCCGAGTGATACGAAACGTAATTTCATTTTCCATTTATAATAATTCCAGACTATAAAAATTCCAGATTTATAATAATAAATATTATTATTGTTATTGTAATCGTCGTTACTATTATGTCCTTTATTGCACTATATTACACTATATTACACAATTATATCAACTTGATGTGGATATAATATAAACTGGATAATGACTAGATCGTCGACATCTACATAATAGATTCTAGATAATAGATTCTAGATTCACGATGAAGTCTTATAAATATCAAATCGTACATTGATTTCCACATGATCTCGACTTGACTTCGACATGATATTTAGCGGGTTTCTCACCGATGTGTGAACCCGGGGAAGAGCCACGAGTAAAATAAAGTGCCTTTTGTATTTTTGTACTATCGAACTCGAAGCTTGTGTTGACTTACACCATGCTAAGCATAACTCAGAGGCAATTATAATCTGCCTGACTGATCGATACAAACGTA
This sequence comes from Dinoponera quadriceps, assembly GCF_001313825.1. Classification (NCBI taxonomy): domain Eukaryota; kingdom Metazoa; phylum Arthropoda; class Insecta; order Hymenoptera; family Formicidae; genus Dinoponera; species Dinoponera quadriceps. The sequence continues at coordinate 68,377 of NW_014556563.1, forward strand.
AATATTCATTTAGTTCTGTTTTACCCCAAACTCCGTTTTCTCCGTTTTACTTTTTCATTATTACGTTTCGAAGGTGCTACTTTAATACAATGTGGGCGCAACTTAACACAACCTCGTTTGCGTTGTTTCCCAAAATGTCCAAGATACTGCTTTGAAGCTCGACATCACAGGTGTATCTCACCTGGGCGAAGCTACTATGATACTTCTCCGCTTTATGAATGTTTATATGCTTCGAGAAGAATTCTCCGCGCGTAATTATCATATTTCTTCCTTTTTTATCCTCCTTTTCCCCTTTTTCTATTCTACCCCGTCCTTCTCGCGCAACGTTTCTGGAAGGGGGACACAAGCGGGGCCGCGTTGACACGGCGCTCGACACGTCGCCGAGAGAGGAGGACGCCCGTGAAATTTTTTCAAATAAACTCCTCGCGTGCCGTCGAGCGTGACATTGCAAGGCGGTGAGTGCACGATGGGTGCAGATCGGTTAAGTCGCGAATTTCATCGTCGGGCTGCGATATCGGAAAGACTGCTTGACAGATGTCATCCGCGCGCCCGGGGTTAAGGCTTTCTCTCTCGGACACGTGCGCGTCTTCGGCACGCGCCGTACCGTGCCGGCATCCGCCCTTAGGAGCTTTACTTTCCTTCTGATCTCGCTCAGAGGCGGACAGGGAAGAGGCGCGCCGAAATAAAAAAAAAAGGAGTCCTGTTTCGCTTTTCGGGAGGGGGGCGAAATCGAAAATCGATGGGGATTTTTTTGGCGAGGCGATATCGCGCGTTTGATGCTTGCAACTCCGCCGGCGTCTTTCGCAAGCCCGAAAGTCCTCTTCTCCGTCAATAATCACAGGACGAGCCTCGACACCGACACCGGGAATCTCTTATTTCCTCGCCATTGAAGCTCATCTCGGTTAGCTCCTTTTGGTAAAGCTCGCGTCGCACTCGTACAGATTCGTTTGTAGATATTATCCCGTTCTTTCTAGATATTCTCTCTCTCTCTCTCGTTGCGCGCTGGCATTCTCTCCGCGCGCTACGTTCCATTTACTCCATTTGAGCGGCGGAACGCGTCGGCGATGAATAATTCTCCGCGAAAGCGTTACCGATGCGCAGCGCGCCAATTCACTGAGATCACGAAGCGAGCGAGCGAACGGGCCAGACGGAATGGCTGTCGCCGATCTTGTTGGCAGCGATCGTATTAAAGAAACATACAATATCGACCATTAATTCTGAAATGCTGAAGACAGAAAACCCGAAAGATATTGAAATCGCTTTCGACACGGGGAATAACTGATCCGATTTCGACTGTCAGCGGCTTTTCCGAGTCGAAATTTTACAATTGTGTTCAATTTTCGATTCTACAACACAGGAGCTAAGCATAATGTAGGTTCAATTCTAATGATATAATTTACTCCTACTTTTTGATCATTATGATGTTCTAAATTCCCGTTTCCGCTGTTTTTAGCGTCAAAATATATTGTCTTGAATACTTACGTGAGTTTAATAATCAGGACATCGAGAGCATTTCGAGGTAGCGTTAAAATGAAAAATCTGCAGAATCGAAGGTTTAAGAATAAAAAGAAATTAATAGGTATAGCATCGATAAAATAAGCTTTTATTAGTTTTTATTACTCGAGTGACAAGTAGAAGTATTGTCAAAGTAGGTTCTTACTGGTCTGCACAGGTTAAGTAGGCGTTATTCTCAAGAGCGTTAAAGTAGCATCGAAATTTCGACTTGGGCAGCAAGTAAACCTGATTCGGAATTTTGGTTTTATGTTAAAGCCTTTAATTCTGCAATATAATAGGAGTTAAGATAGCAAAGTGGATTCAATTATAATGATATAATTTATTAATCAATTTATCCAATTAGTTAAATAACAATGTTTTACGATATACAATCAAAAAGTTAAAATAGAAAAGCATATATGAGCTGACGTTAGACATCGTATTGCGTTACGACAGTAAAATTGCAAAAAATACATCGCATCGGATCAATCGGATCAAACGCTTCGGTCATTGGTGACTCTCTTCGGTGAAAAAAAAATCGTCAATAAAGACTTAATTACGCAATGCAACAGAGTGACGCCAAGCTGCTATCTGTGTCTTATGAATATACCAATGATCTTACGAGCAATAAAACGATGTAGAAGCGAGCATTGATGATTATCTCACGAGTCGATCAATTTTACGACATGTGATTAGCGGCGGGACGGCGATGCATGTTACTCGTTTATTCTACATCGTTTTATTGCTTAATAAGTATTGTCATCGTAAGCTGGCAGCAGCTTGGCGTCATTCTGCGTTGCGTTGCTGCGCAATTAACTTTTTACCGGCGGTTTTTTTCACCAAAGATGGTCACATCAATAACCGAAATGATTCATTCAATTGGCTCAACATAATATATTTTTTGCCATTTTATTCCTATTACGCGGCACAATATCTAATGTCGATCTCATATTTGTCTTTATATTTTAACTTTCTGATTATATAATTTATTCTTACGTTGGACATGATGATGTCTTAAATTTTCGTCTTCGCTGTTTTTAGTGTCAAGGTTGCTTTGAATATTCATATGGATTTAATAATTCAAATGTCCAGAGCATTTATAGACCCGAGATAGAATTAAAATTAAATTTGTATAATTTATAGAGGTTCAAAGAGAGAAGTTAATAAATAATAGTATTGTCAAAATACACTGAGAAGCCCATCTAGTTGACTCAAATAAAATGCTCGTTATGGAAAAACAAATGTCTCGGTTGTGACAGTCAAAATTTGGTCTTCTGAATTAAACGTCTGTCATTTCAGAGGACCAAGTTTTAGCTATCACAACCAAAACATTTATTTGCTCATATCCAAACAAGCATTTTGTTTAAGCAACTAAATGGTAAAAAGTAATTAATTCTCTCAGTGTAGAATTTTACTAGTCCATAAGCCACTTAACTCGGGAATAATCACCTGGGGTCTATTTCGACCCCATCGATTAGAAAATGAAGCTCACGTCAAGGGGATATTTTCTCTGATTGGGAACCAATATCTACCTTTCATTTGGAGATTCTAATATGTGCGACACAAATTGGATGTGACCGGTCTTATTCATAATATAAGCCTCGTATAAAAACTCTTTGGGATACAAAACGACCCCAGGTGATCGTTCATGTTAAAAAATTAGTCAAGTATGGTAAGTGTTCGTATTATGAATATAAGATAATAATAAGTTTGAATGAGGTTATGTGTACATATATTCAGTAAACATTAAGCAACATTTACATTACATCTGATACTGACCGATAAAAATATTCGGAAAAATAGGCAAAAATACAATTATTAAATATCTAATATTTATATTTATTGTTTATAATTAACATATATATGGTTAACATCAACATTTGTTATAAATGAAATTAATATTTTTAACTACATTTTTTATTTACTGTTAAACATAAAGAATATCTATATTCTTAAAAATTTTTAACTTTTTTTCTTTAAAAATATTGTTTATATTATACATTTATATAATATAATAAAGAAATGTAAAAATAAATAATTTTTTACAATCCTAAATCAATATTAGCAACTCTGTATGACCGTAATTTAACCTCATTTTACATTATTATAAAATGTTATTTAATATCTTTAATCTTTAATCTTTTTTAACAATTACTCTTTACGAACCTTTAAATATGCTATCCCATAAAAAATAGGCAATAAAAGTGTTTTTCAAATAGATATCTTCATTCATTCGAAATGCTGTTATAATAAGACATTTAATGCGCTTATTTCGGTTCTTAAATATTTCCTGGGTTTCTCTTCATCGTTTTCAAAAAGTAACCAGTAAATCTATATTTACGTCTCTAAATAATAATAAATCCTAGAGCAATCAATAATATGCTATATTTTGTTAATAAAAGCGGTTTTTAATTGAGGTCAAAACGATCCAAAATAATCGTTTACATAGTAAAACGTAAAATGACTTCCCGGGTTAAGTAGGCGCAAACTTAAGTGTTTTAAGGCGGTATCAAAATTTCGGCTGGGCTTTCCGAACACACACAGTTCTCGCTTGAAATCTCTCCGAATTATTAGTGGGAATTATTATTTATCACGTATATCACAGCGTCGTGCGGCAATTGAATTTTCCTCTCCACCGGCTCTCCGTATTGCGACGCGACGGTAACATTAAGATTACGGTCCGCCAAGGGTTACTACGTCTGTGGACTAAGGATCCCTCGGCGAGGGTGACACCGTTGCATAACTGTCCCGATATCCTTAGACGGACAATACATTTAACGTCCGTTTCGCCGATCCGTCTTCCTTGTGTACGACGAGAGAGAGCGTCTCGGTGGAGATTTCCGCCGTCGTCGTCGTCATCGTCGCTCCGTAATTGAGGGAACGACCGCTTTAGCGATGCTAATTCGGCGAGTTGCTAACAAAACAATTTAACACAGCTCATACATAAATCATCGCGGCAGATAAAAGTTTTCCGCCGGGGTGTACCATCGAGCGAGCGAGCGAGCTTCGGGCTTGAAAGGACCCGTCGCGTCCTTCGATGTACCTCGCCATCATTTTCACCCGCTCCGAGCCGACGGAGAGTTGAAGCTTTTCCAGGCGCGCGCGGCCCGTTCCTTCAGCCTCTTGCTGACACTCTAAATCTCGTTTGGAAATCTCGCTTCTTCGATAATCCATTCCCGGCCGCTTCGCGCTCTGAATCGCGCGAGGGTGGGCGCGCAGCACAGGGAATAATAAATGCGTCTTAATGACGCGAAGCCGGGGCTAACGATCGGCCACGAGGTACGAGCGTCGGTGCGGGCCTTCGTCAATAAGGCGGCGGAATTGTCAGTTAAAATAAAGTGGCTGGTGCGCTTATTTTGGTCGGTAAGTTCGGCGCGGTGCGCCGAATGATTCATGACAAGCCCCGCCTAGACAATCGCCGGAGAAGGTGGCCGCGATCGAGGGAACTTCCCCTTCGCTGTTAACCGTGTATCGCCAAAAATTGGAGGTACATGTTGAAATATAAATCCTTTGTGATTACAAGGGACATTAGTACCTCGAAGTTAGGAGGTCTTCATACGCTACGGCGCGGCACGGGATAATCGGAGACATGATTTATCGATTTCCAGTATTGCAAAAATACTGGAAGGAAAGTTGGAACTTCGCCCGGGACGTTTTTGTTTGCATCCTGCGGAGGTCCACTTTTAATGTCATGTGAGGTGAAAAACTTCGGAGCGAGGCGGAATCAGCTGAGATCGAACTCGAGTTTTCCGTTCGCCAGGCAACCGCTCTTATCAATGAGCAATTATACTCTGACATCTTCCGTTTTCACATTTAAGGCTTATTTCTACTATTTCTACTATTTCTTAAGGCTATTTATTTCTTACTTACACGTACGTTACTTACACGTTACCTCGTACCTATGTACACACGGGAAGCTTTGTACCTTCTGAACAAAAGTACCGTGAGTTCATAAGAACAATCAACACTTCCAATCGCTTTCGCTTTTTTTTTCCTCGGGTAACCCGTGTATCCTCGTGCTAATATATATCGGGAAAAGTATCTGCTACCAACGAGTGAACTTGAATTGTCGTTCCCATTTAGAAATTAGTATCCCGAATTTGGAGATACTACGCGATACATGCACTGAAAAAATATTATATTTAAGTAAATAATTACTCCAATACTTCCAAGCAAACTTTCACTCGGATTAAGTAAATTTTACTTGAATCAATTAAATATATTACTGGTGTGTATAAATGTAACCACAAAGTGCTAAATTTTATATTATTTAATCCGAGTAAAAATTTGTTTAGAAGTATTGGAGTAATTATTTACTTTAATATAACTTTTTTTTTTCAGTGCGATTAACAGTGTCGTTTGTTGTCGCCGCTGTCGAATTGAAGGCGCTGCCGGAAGATTGCTGGATTGCTTTATTTAGCGGTAGTTTCGCTAAATCGTGCGTTAATTGCTGTTTAAACTTCAAAATTTCGCTGTGCGCGAGCCGAATGTCTCGAGCGGAGAGATGCACTTAATTCGACGCGATAAACGCCGGATATAATAGCACTGTTGGCGTTCGCTCGGTTTATTAAAAATGTCACACACACACACACACACACACACAAAGTGTGTCGCGTTCTTTCGCTAATCGCTCGACCGAGGAGCGAGAGAGAGAGAGAGAGAAAAAAAGATAGGACACGGCGTGTTCTCGGCGACGCGCCTCCACCCCGGAAAATATCCGACGTGCGTTAGCGCGTTCGAAGGGAAAGCGTCAGCGCATTCTTCGCACCGCGAAAACTCGACCTTCGCCGGCGCCGTCACGAATGACGAAAGTTTCACCGGCGCTACGTGACGAACGCATCGCTGCCGTCGCCCGGCAGCCGTCGCTATGCCGTTACCGCCGCCTCCGCCTCATCCTCGCTGGCGAACGACGCTGGAATAACGCGAAAAAAAAGCGGGAAAAACTTTAAACTGAAGTAACTCTCTCTCGCAGGAAGTCGTCCGATCGATCGCATTGTGTCTCTCCGCATGATCGCCCCCCCCACCCCCTTCACCCCCTGGGGGTACACTCGAAAGTTTCTTCGTCGAGGCTTCGTTGAGGTAGTTTCTGATACGTTACCATTTCCTCTCTCCCTCTCTCGCTCGCGTTCTCCCTTGTTCCATCCCTCTCCTCCCCCATCCCGCGACCGCCACCCACGAGATGCGCTAATGTTATTCGGGCAGTGTTCTCGGCATAAAGTGTTACCCTCTCTTGTTCCACTCCGTCGTGTGCGAGTGCCGCTTCTCCCCCCTCTTACCGCTCGCTCGCTCGCTCGGTGGTTTTATATAATTTTTTATCGGCCGTATGTGCGGTCGTCCGGGGTACGCCGACGGGAGGGAAACACGCGCGCTGGGAAATTCTAGCGAGTGATATCCGTCGCGCTTTTAATTCGTCACATTTCGCCTGCAATGAGAACAAGAGAGCGAGAGGGAAAAAGACAGAGAGAGAGAGAGAGAGAGAGAGTTACCGACGCTTCCGAAATAACATTATTCAATCCTCAAAATTTTTCCGAAATAAAAGCATCGTCAATGCCGCCGGTCGCGCCGACCGACATTGGATCGCATTCGAGACGGGATTGACGGGGGCGGAGGAGTAGGGAGGGTGGAAGAGGCGAAAGAGAAGTTAATGAAACAAAAGCCGGACTCGCGTCGCCGCGAATTAAATAACAAACGTCGAATCTACCCCTGCTCTCCCCCTCGCCTCTTTTTTTTTCTTTTTCGTCGAAGCTCACCGCGATCGACATCGATATCGCTATTATCCCCGTTTCGGCCGTTTCGCCGGCTTTTCCGCGATATAATGATTCCTCTTGTTCCGATTGCCGATTCTTCTACGCGCCGACCACGAAATCTCATTTGCGAATTTTATTTTCACGGCCCCGCCGCCCCTTCCTTCTTCGTCCTCCTTCTTCATCCCCCTCGCTCTTTCCTTTGTTCGAGTGGCGGTCGAGAGGCGGGAGGTCGGTTTTCATCGCGACACGATGATGAATGCCGCTACGTCCGCCTCGGGGCGAGAAACAGCATGGTTTGTAGCCGCACCGTATATGGCGTATATTACGAGGATTGCCCGAAAGCTCGGGTTTACGAGATTTCGCGTCTACGTCGCTCCCGCAGGCTCTCTACGTCGCTCGCGCGGAGAGCGCGAAAACGCTGGATTTATTCGCGCTCCATTTCGCGCGATTTTCTTCCCGTAAATCCGCGTCTGCTTTCCTCGGCGTTTTGCCGCCCCGCCCCGCCCCGCAACACGCTCCCGCCGATTTCCTCTCCTCGACGGCGAAAATTTGCATGCGCCTCGTCCGAAGCGCAGCGGCGGCGCTAATTCGCGAGGGAGGGGGGGGGGGAAGGATTGAGAAAGAAAGAAAATGCTCGCTCGCTGAGCGGCAACACGCGTCGCTTCGCCCTGCCTCGCCCGGAAACGCGTCGATCCTACCTTCCGTTGCGTGCGACGCGAGCACGCGTCGTCGAAAAATATCTTCTCGATCGCATGCGCCGTTTAGGGGAGACCGGGGCTTACTGTCACACTTTTTGCTTATTTCAATTAAAAAGAAAATGCAAAGAAAGATGCAATATTTAATATCGTGTTCATCTTAACGTAACTACATTCTTTACTTTTATTACAAAAAAAATATTAACCCTATGGAGAAGAAGGTGATATTACGGCCTTTGTAGATGTAATGGCCTCTCATAATATCCATGTTATCAGGTGGCGAATTTTAATGATTATTTATGAAGGGTGTCTACTACCTGGAAAACCTGGAATTCCGAGGGAATTTGTTTATACCTGGAAAAATCGGAGGATTATCAGAGAATTTTATTGGAAATTAGGGAATTTTAAATAGACATTTTTGCCTGCGAGCTGGATTATCGTGTTGTTCATAGACGAGTATTGTGTGGTTGACTGAATTTTATTTACTAATATTCCTTCGTCATATTATTCCACTTCAGTATGTGACGCAATTGAATATCGTGCGATCCCTTTTAGAGCGTATCGCAGCGAAAGGGATAATCGACCGATCGTTCCAGCAGCGAGCGTGCGTGTCGAGTTCTCGCTTCTCCGTCGAAGATGACAATATCAAAGAAGCGATAACTCGTAAAATTCCCGGTCGCGCTAATACCTCGACGCGGCAGTTCTTTCCTTCGTTCCATCCTCTCTCTCTCTCTCTCTCTCTCTCTCGCACTTCCCATTATTCGTCCTCATCGACGGGCCGTCGAGAAGGGTGCTCTCACGCGCATCGTTCGAGATTAAAATGAAAAGTCGCGTCCCCGCGGATAATGGGATATTTATACGAGTCGGCGTTACGTGTAATATTTTTCCTATCGCCGCTAGAGAGGGAGAGAGAGAGAGAGAGAGGCTGCTTGTTTACCTGCGCTCGGAATTCAACCCTCTTTCTCCTGTCGCGCCGGCGCCCACGTCTCGGTCCGAGGAACTCCGTTCATATATTTCGCCGTGACATCTTCGCTACGCGCGGTCTACAGGATTTCTCGCGTTCTACGACGAGGTAACCGAGTCGGAGGCGAGAAGAGTCAGCGAACCAGGCAGGCAGAGACGCGCGTTCGGAGGGACGGGCGACAGGCGAGCCAATAACGCGCCGCGCGTCGGTTAGCCAGGTACTCTTCTCGCGTACCGCAATAATACTCTTTGTCTTCCTCCCTCTTTCTCTTACCGTCTACCTCTCGCTATCTCGCACCACAAGCTGTGTGTGCGCTGTCTCAATAACGGCTAGAAACGAGCTCGCGACACACAGCCGCCCCCGGAGGCGATTCTTTTCTCGAGAGGATACCGCGGAAGTAGCACCGGAGGAAGGGGGGGGGGACGCCCGGGAGAGCCCGCCGAATCCTCCGAATAACGCCGGCGAGATCCACCGGCCGGGCGAACCTATTAATTTCACTTTCCGCAGTTGCCCGCCTCAATGAGACCGCTTCTCGCTCGTTTTGTACCGCCTTAGCGCGGTATAAATCCCCGCGCCGGCCGACAGAGAGGAATGGCCGGCGAGTCCCGATCTCAGCCGGGCGCGCGCTCCAATTTTGGCGGAGTCCCGATGGCACGACGAACGCCGGCGATTCTTTAAAGCGATGCCTCGGCGAGACGCCGGGATTTACGATAACGCGCGGAATCGGGTGAGATCTTAATGCTCGTAAGAGAAAGGGGGAGAGAGAGAGAGAGAGAGCACGACAGGTTGCGGTACGGTGGCGTTCTTTATCGCGTGCCGGCGGGAAGGAGAGCGGCGTTCATCTTCCGCGGAGTCCTTTTAACCCTCCGCCGGCAGGGGGTAATTTAGCGCCTTCCGCCCGCAACCTGGGGCTTCGAGGGCCATTCCAGGGTTTTTACGCTGTTATATTCCGGAGTGTGTATAAAAATCTGTGAAAATTCCCGCACATCTTCGAAAGCCTTAATAACAAGTTTTTACTATCCCGGAAGTCGGACTGTGTTTTAATTGTATCTTACTGATTGAAGGGTCGGGCAAAAACACCGGAGAAACGTGTGATCTCGGTGAAAAGTTCACAACTTTTGAATGAATGAATAAGAAATGTAGTCCGTATAGGCTGTACTATTTGGGAGTTGTGTTTCGGTGAGAAAGATAGTCTAGTATCGGCTACGAAAGGTTGAATTACTTGAACACCCGGGAATGAGGTGAGAAAAGGAATTAATTAATTAAAAATAATTAACTGGTGATCTGATCGTTATAATTAAAAATTAATTAATTATTCTTATTCGAGAGAAAAGTAATAGAGTCACTTTTATAGAAAATCAAACGTCAAATTCAATGTATTATCGAGATATTTGCTGTCCAAGTTGAAACGGAACACCCTAGAGTAGAAATACTCGGATTATATTGACAACACCAGTTCTAACTATCCTTATTAGAAAACGAACAATTGGACACCGATGCCCTTACACACACATAATCTCATTTCCCCGAAGTTTTTTTAAAAGGGGATACCGCACCTCACTGTCTATCAATTGTCCCAGAATTTCTAATCAAAGAATCTTCGAATCCTCACGTCGCCGGTGGAAGGTTAAATTCTCTCTGTCTCTCTCCCCCTCCCCCCAGCCACTCGAGCGTGATGGACTCTTCGTTATCGCCATTTCCGCTATTCTTACGTCGATACCGCGCGGGGGCGTGAGATCTTGCTGTTGCCTCTCGTGATAAATAACCGACGGTAATGAACCGAGATTTATATTTGTTCCATATGTGTGCTCGCACATTGTGCGAGGCGTTCGCCGCATCTTATATTCTCTCTCTCTCTCCTCATCGCTCTTGCGGAGGCTGATGCCTCGCTAGTTTCATACGTGTTTTTCGCGAAACGCCCCCCGATAAACAACAACGGAAGCGTTAGCGTGGCTTTATTCACATGACCCGGTATCCAGCGCGATTCGAGTCCGCGTCCTAGAAAAACAAGCGGGTGTGGGACGCTCGCGAAAACGCCCGCAATCCCTCTCTCTCTCTCTCTCGAAAAATGTGTTTCTTTTTATTCAATATCGACGGTGAGAGCGCGCGTACATCGCGCTCTCTGGATCGGCTCGGCGCGTCGCGTCGCGTCCGAATTGACGAGCGTTGGTGGATCGAAGCACGGCGATTTACAGTAAAGCAGCTGCGCGCTTCGATAGTCTTGCAGTGAGCGAGCGAGTTCGACGCGAAACAACGCTCGCAACTCAGCGGAGAGAGTGAGAGAAAGAGGGGGGGGGGGGGGGAGCGGTTCACTGTACATCGCTTGGNGGGGGAGGGAGCGGTTCACTGTACATCGCTTGGCGCCGGGCAGAAATATCCGAAATGGTAATGACATTTAAATGCCATTCATAAACGTCAGCAGCGTACCGCCGCGAGCGCGCGAGCGGCCAGGAATTTTCATTTCGACCGGCGAAACGAGACGCAGCTGCGGCCGAGTGGATTTCGTTAGCATCGCTAAAACGGGAGTGCCCGTGCGCGCGATGGGAACGTCGTAAATCCGAATACCTCGAACGAGCGGGGGTGTCCATCGGCGGAGAGGACGACGCGTTACGAGAGAGGGAGAGGGACTCTCTCTCTCTCTCTCTCTCTTTCGCGTATCAACGTCCGGCGATTATCGCCGGCGCGACATTCCGTGAGAGCCCGAACTCGCCCGAGACTTTCGCGATCGCCGCGATATGAGACAAGCCATGGATGGGGGAAGCTCGTAGTTGTTTTTATTCGCATCTACGGGGCGCAAATGTATTGTGTTGAATTAATCATTGAATTTATATCTTACGATGATTTAATTTTTTTGAATTTTTACATCGACGCGGCCGTAAATTTCTTAAAAGTTGCTCTCAGATGACATTTCATCTTCGTGTGATATTTTATACACGACGTATTGTTTTGAGAAATTTGTGGTAATTTTGTGCCGTATTTTTTCCGTGTTTCTTTGTTTCGTTATTCTGTGTGATAAATATGAGTGGTACATTAGCCACATCTTATCACTCACCACATGGGGACATAACTTTTACACACATCGAATAATAAAGTTAACGCAGCCGCCAATTTGCTAAAAGTTACTCTCAGATCTTTATGTTATATCTTACGTGATCGTCGTTTTGTGTACGTTGTGGTCGTTGTTGACGTATCGTCGTATTCCTCCCTTTTTCTTTACTTCGCCATTTTATGCGAAAATATGAGCGCTATATGAGCCACTTATTATAACCTTTACGCATAAAGGAATAAAGTTGATGCAGCGACACATTTACTAAAAGTTACACCGACAGAGAAAAGTACTATATTCAAGTTATTTGTCGTCGTTGAATGCTTAATCAAGTTATTTACTTAATCTAAATAAAATAATTACTCTAACACTCTTTAACAGACATTTACTTGAATAGAGCACTTTTTTTCTGTCGGTGTAACTGAATATTAAAGTCGGTGCAGCCAGAAATTTACTAAAAGTTACCTTCTGATTTTCATATTACATTTTGCATGACATTGTTTCGAATAAATTGTGATAATTTTTCGTCGCATTTCTTCTGCACTTCGTTATTTCATCATTCTACGTGATAAATATGAATTCTATATTAGCCATTCATAAGAGATGAAACTACATATCGACTCGTTGCTGCCAAATTTACGCACACCTGTCCATCCAGACAGCGATGGCAACGGCGACGACTACGCTCTCTCACGGTCGATGTGTTACGCATCGATTATCTATGCATAACTCGCGCTCGAGAATGTTAATCCAGATAATTCAGCATTAAGGATTCGATATCGGAATGTGCGCAAATTCTTTTTTCGTCTCCTCGAATAAAAATCGGGACCGTTCGGACACGTCGGAATCATGACGACAGCGATTCGAACTCGAGAACTGTGAACCTGAAAAATTCGCGACGACAATATGGAATTGCTGAGGGTTACCGTAAAGCCAAGAATTCTGCCGCAAAATAACGCGTCGTGTCGCGTCCGTACCAAACCCTTCGACTACACATTTCTGAAAAGTCGTTCGCAAACAAGGTCATATTGACCCTGTGCGCGATTGTCTAAATTCTATATTTGAAAAACTGTGAAAAGAGAGACTTTAATAAAATCCTAGAATAAAATGTAACTCTTTTACTTTAATGTTTGATTATGCATTCGTAGAGAATCAAGTTTTAAGTTATCGAAAAAGACTCAAATTTACACAGTGGTCTCGAAAATGGCAATGTTTTCCTTGAAAAATCTTAATTTCTCTACTTTTCGTGATTTTGATTTGCGACGAAGATAGTTTTAACCCTTTGAGTACTGAATTATTTGAAGATTTTTATGCCCATGGGACGGATTTAATTTGTCGCTACATGGATTAATATGTAAAAGTAATACATTTTATGCCCAAGTAAGCAGATGACGAGTCTCACTCGTCAAATGTGCCGAAAGGGTTAATAGAAAAAAAAAAAACATGACTTTAGTGCACGTTGGGAAAATATATTTTTTGGACCGTTGAAAAAAGGATATTTTGAAATGTCGGAAGCAGGTATTGGGGAAAGGATATTTTTGTTGCGAAAGTATCAAAAATAGTTTATCCTTTACTCATGAAATGCTAACATTGTTGCATTGTTTAAAAAAGAAAAATCATAAATTATCTAGGATCGCGTTTTGCAGGACGCGCTCGCGCAAGTTACGCACCATCTGACCGTGATATAACCCTATTATTATATTTATTATTTTCCGAAAAAATACTCATAGTCGCAATTCTTACTTATATTTGAGCACAAATTTTCAGCAAAAAACTCACTTATGGCGTCAAATTATGCATCGTCCGCGTCCTAATTAGGTCCAACTGACCCCGCAAAACAAATTCGCATAGCTCCCGAGAGACAGGCGTTAATCGGCTTATCAGATCCGCATCACTCCTAACGGGTAGAGCGATTCTTTAACGATTTCTCGGAAACGAGGAGAATTCATAGATACTCACTTCTCTTCGCTGTGGCTCTTCGAACGCAACTCACCGTCGAAGGGTTGATCGCGCGTGGGCGATGCGTGCCAAGACGCGGTCTCCTCTCTCTCTCTCTTTGGCACCAACGATAAAATTCGCGGCATGAGCGATCTTCCGCGAAGCAGCGACGTTTTACGAATCGCAAACTCCGTCCGTACGCCGATTGCGTCGTCCCGACGACAAACACGAGGGCGCACGCGGTGCGCCAACGCGACCGCCCGCGCTCTCCAGAAACCGTACGCGGAATTAATGTCCGTCCGGGCGAGCGAGAAATCACGCGGCATCGCGTGACAACGGCAAAAACTTGGCGGGCGCGGAGATTCAGCGCGGATCCGGGATTACATCGGCGATACATCATCGCGTCGGCGACGCGCGCGCATAATTATTATTACCGCGGGACAGCTAAAGCGAGAACGCGCCGCTCGAGAGCACGGCGAATGTATAATGCACCTGACTAGATGCGTCCGCCGGCTCTGCCGAGGGAGCTGAATGCTTAACGACAGCGCATTTGAATGCTTAACTGACACGTTCGGGAGGCGCGGCGCGAAAAAGCGGCGTCGTAAACGTCGACAGGAACGGACGGAGGCCGGGGTGCTCATTACGATTTTATTCTGCCGAAAGCAGGCCGCGATTTCCGGCGCGTCCTCACCCTCCACCTTCCGCCCCCTCCCACCGACCCCTCTCGTTGATTCGCGCCGTACACTTTTGGCGTACAGAGCGCGTACCTGCGCGTCACCGTGGACGAATAATTCACGTCGGCCTCCGTGCCACCGCACCTCCACCTGTCCCTTCGCCTCCCGCGCCTACCCTGATTCTTTAAATACTTCTCGCAATTCTTCCAGCTTCCGGTTGCCGTCGGCAACCTCGGTCGGGCTTCTCTTTCGCGATTATCTCGCGCGCGCGATCGATCAGCGCTACGCACCGCACCCGGTTCTCCTGAGTCCAAATTTCGGGGCTCTATTGCGAATTTTGCAAAACGATGATAATCTGAGGATCGAAATAACGTTAAACTTCTAATTTTCAAATACAGGAGAGGCTAAGATAGCAAAATAGGTTCAGTTTTGATGATACGACTCCTATTTTGACCATACGATGTCTTAAATTTCTGTTCTCACTGTTCTTAGCGTCAAAATAGATTGTTTCAAGGTGGAGCGAAATGGTTCAACCGTCGATATTTTAACCTGAATTCATACAATTCTTATAACAGAATTGTCTTAGTATAATAAAATGTAAAAGCGGAAATAACAATTTTTCTCCAGAATCTCAAAGGTTTATGTTGATCGGTCGATCAACGATCACGGAGAAAATCTACGGATGGCAATTTTAATAACTGAAATATGAATAATTTCATAAATTATTCGTAGAGACATCGAATGAAAATTATAAAGTATCATTTGTGCAATATATACCAATGTAAAAGAAAACAGGCAAAAATATAACATTTTATATTTATTATAGAATGATCAAATTTACATATATATATCACAATATTTTGGAAAGTAATCTCTATGCATAATTGTAATACAATGGTACAAACTGTAATTTGTTATTACATCAGTATGATAAGATACGAGGTAATGGCGGTCACTTAAGCAGAAACTCTCATAAAACTGGTAAGAAACGTCGGATTCAGAATCCTTAATGCAATGGACGCCTACAGGTGTTTACTACAATATAGACTGCAAACAATTTCATACAATTTCATACAAATATACACCAGGAAGACAAAGGAAGAAGCGAAATATGATATTTGACCCAGGATTAACCCAGCCTCGGGACAATGCCAGTCAGCGATGTCGATAGTATATAAAACCAGGAAGGATACACGTTTCATTGAAAATCGAGCATATTTACTAAAGAAGAAATATGACAAAAGTTTGACATGTAATATCTTAAAAAAATAGCCAATTGTTTATTGATTTGCATTCCGATGATACCCATCGGCGGGTGTCTCGATCAATGCAGATTAGCTGGCCGGCCTAAAGCTCCCGTATTTTCCGCGTAACCAATGAATCGTTTGGTATTTCCGTTGGAACTTCTAAGAGAATCGAAAGGTGCGATTGGTTGGGCGATACGCAAATATATGCGATAAAACGCCGCGTTAAAAGTGTCTTGAACGTCAAGATTGCGTCAAAATCCCGACCCGGTCGCGATCGAGGATTCCGTGTCTCGCGGCCTCCCGCCTCGGCCAATTTTCCCCGGGCTATCTTTTTATTTCCCGCGGCTAATTTCGCGAGGAATTGTCGCGCTCCGCCGCGAATCCCGCGGCGCCGCCTGCATCCTAACCGTTCGCATTACGCGGGCCGCGTCTCTTTCCGCCGGCGCCCCGCGCTTCTCCAACCAACTCGGTCCTCGACTTTCTTCGCGCCACGGACACCGTCTGGATATTAAAGGATTGTCGCGCGATGCGTCCTTTAGCTATTTTTACGGTTTTACCGCCGGGAGCTTTCGGCTCCCTCGAACACCCCGGCGTTCTCTGATTTTTACGGTCGATGGATGCGTAAACTCGGCACGCGAGCGGAACCGAATGGAAACAACGCGACCTGTTATTTCGCGACATTGCGCGACACGGCGTCACACACGGCTTGTTTTTCCCGCTTTCCCCGCTAATTGCGGACCGCCGTGCGCATATCATAGTCATTCTGTCAATAAGCCGGCTTTCCCAGCTCCGAAACGTGTGCCGGCGCGCCGTCTGGGAATGAGTAGCTTATTTATTAGGCATGCGCGAAGACGATCGATAAAATGGCGATTTAATTTTCGAGCCGTCTCGTCGTGAATCGCGGGCAAATTACAAGCAGGTGAGACATTTAGTTAGCCGGATTCATCGCGTCGGAAAAGAGACGGGATATTCGGGGGATAGGCGGAGGAGGAAGGGAGGATAACCCAAGTCGAAATTTTCACGCTACTTCGGCATTATTAAGTACAGTTTGCGCCTATCTTCGCCAATAGACTGACAAAAGCCTACTTTGACGATACTGGTGCTTGTTAAATTCCCTCTCGAACCTTTCATACCACGGATTTAATTCTAATGCTATCCCGAACAAATGATTTTGACGTTGAAACAGCGAAAATGGAAATTTCACCCACCGTCAGGGTGAAAATAGGGGTAAATTAGATCGCCAGGATTGAAATTGAATCTATTTTAGTACTTACCTGTGTTATAGAATCAAACGTGTAACACAAAGCCAAATTTCGACTCGAGAAGGGGATTGTATTCCTTCCGCGCCACACGATTTACGCTCCTCCCGAGTCGAAATTTTGCTACATTCGGTACTCCAATCATTTATACCTACTTTGGCCGATAGATTAATAAAAACTTATTTTGACGATACTGGTATTGATTAACTTCTCTCTTGAAATCTTAATTCCACATTCTATTTTAATGTTACCTCGAACAAACTATTTCGACGTTAAAACAGCGAAAGTGAGAATTTAAACCACCAGTAGAGTCAAAATAGGAGTAAATTAGATTGCCAGAATTGGAATTGAACTTATCCGGCTATCTTAGCTTCTTCTGTGTTGTGGAATTAAAAGCTCAACTCAAGGTTAAATTTCGATTCGGGAAGAGTATTCTTTCCGCGCCACATGATTTACACGTGTAATTTGAGCCGAAATTTTGATTTTGGCGTTCTTAGGTTAGGATAGTTTGCGCCTAAATGGCGCTTAGATGGCCTATAGACTGATAGAAACCTACTTTGACGACATTGTTACTTGTTAGCCTCTCTCTCGAATTTTCAATTCTACAGATTTAATTTTAATGTTACCCCGATCAGCCCATTTTGACAATGTAAGACCTATTTAAAACCTATTTAAAATGTATTTAAAAGACCTATTTAAAACAAATGGAAGCGGAAATTTGAGACATCGCCAGGGTCAACATAAAAGTTAATTACAAGAGTTAATTATATTATCAGCATTGAAATTGCGAGCCTGCTTCGCTGTCTTAGCTTTCACTGCGTTGTAGAGCTAAAGGTTTAAGCTTAAATTTGGATTCGGGAACACGCGACCGGCACGGAAAAAGTTGAAAATCGCGTTATTAATAATCCAGAGAAGCGAATCATCCGCCAGTTACCAGCTGAGTATTATCGAGCGACCGTATTATGCTCGTTAATAGGAACAGACTTCGGCCGTTAAATCGCTTCTGTCGGATTCTCGCGGTCGGACATAATTAAAATTCAGCGGAGAACGAACGTGAACCTGCAGATGCGCACTGTGTGTCGGTGTGTACGTGCAGCCGTATCGTACGAACGCGGTATTCACGAAGTCCCCTCGTGTTCTCGCGATTTCGCGCTCGGTGACGTAATTCCGTGCTCACCCTTACGGAGGTGACGTTAAAAAGTATCCTCGTAATCGCGGAAAAGCTGGAGCGCTGCTTCGCCTGCATTATACGTATTATGAGGGTACTTCCCGGCGTAATTTCGATCCGACTAAGTGCGAATGTCGGAAGCAATGATGGCATAGTGAGAGAGTGAGAGAGAGAGAGAAAGAGTGTGTGTGTGTGTGTGTGTGGAGCACTTTTTAAATTTTTTAAAGTAAAATTATACTCGAAAAGCTGAATCGCTCGAATTCGAGTGATTTTTCACTTATATAAAGTGAATTTTTCATTGTACATATTTCTATTCGAGATTAAGTTAGACGGTGGAATTTCAGAAATTACAGGAATGATTGAACTCTAAACGATTGAAATATTCGTTTGTATGAAGTGATGTCAATCTACTCTAAGTTTGAGTGAAAAATTCACATATGATTTCATGTAGCAGTATTTTCAGTACTTCTGCTTTGACTGAGTCTTCACTCGTTTCGAGCGAGAGATTGGATTAAAGGAAATTTTGAAGGCACAATAATAACATTTCTTTCAGTCACGTCGTCGTCGACATATTTGTGCATCATGACTGTTCATTGTTTAAGAAAGCGGCCATGATATCTCAAGTATTACAGAAATTTGTAACGCAAAACGTAAAATCATATAATCGTATAAAAAAAGAATATTTGATATATTTTTGCGATTTTTTGCCGAATAATCAATAGTTATGATGCACGAATATGTACACTGAGAGAATAAATATCGAAAAAATAAATATTTATTCGATGAGTGTTAATAACGTAAGTTTATTATTAAGTGTTATTTACTTGTGTGAACATTATGAGTGTTTATTTGTATTAATATACATATTTTTACATTGAGAAAAATGTTTTCATAAAAGAAAACAGAGTCGGGGGAGTTACTTGTAACGCCGTTACTTTTTACTTTTTTTTTTAATAATGATTTAATAACGACATGCATGATACTATTTTCATTAGTAATGATAACGGTAAGGTAGTTACAAATAAGGTATATACAACGCATTATTTGTAACGGGTAAAGAGTAGCGCGTTGTATCCAACTTTGAAAAAAAATATACGTTTTAATAATAACCTGGGAATAGTCACTTTTTTTTTATGTTAACGATCGTGAACACTTGATGTGCTTTTTTTGTTTCTTAAATATTCCTTTGGTTTCTTCTAATTTTTTTTTTTTTTTCGAAAAGTACCGAGTAAATCTTCATTTATAATGTCCCTAAATAATAATAAATCATAGAGCAATCGATAATATATAATATACAATATGCTATATAATAATGCAAAATAAATATGCGGTAATATAAAATATGCTACTTTTTGCCAATAATAACGACTTTTAATAGGGGTCTAAATGACCCCAGGCGACTCTTCTCAGTCAGTAAACCGCAGCTATTCCTGCAAGCAATTATATTTAAATAAAACAATACAGATTCAAATAGATACGTTGTCGGTATATCACCGAATGAATATTTTTATTTTTGTTTAAACATTTTTTTTTCCTTTCAATGTAGACATGATGTGATGGAAAAAATTCTGATAACCCTACAGCCTAGAAGTGTGTTAAGGCTATTATGGCGATCTGGGCACGTCAGTCGAGAGTAAACTACTCGTGAATGAAGTGCTCGACGTTGATTGCATAATATCGGGCCGTAATCTCGAGATCACGCGCGTGTCGCTTGACAAAGGAGAAAAAAAGTGACGGATAGCACGGAGGGAAATCTTCGTGAAACGAAATTTCGCGGACGAGGTGGGCGCGCGCGCGCGAAACTTGGCACTTTACTCGACCGAAACTTCCGCACCCGCTCTTTTCGCTTCCTTATCTAAATATATTCCGACACGTTCGTGCGAACGATACATCGGTGGCGCCACGTGTCGTAATCATATGCGTAAACGCGCGTCATGACGGAAGGACACGCGACGAGCGGGAACGCGCGAGATATCGGGACGAGAGCGGCGTTTCGCCTCGATTTTTCGCCGAGATACGCGAAAGTTAAAAGGGGCAGCGCCGCCGCTCATTCATGAAACGCGCCGAGCAGCACATTGTACATTGCGTTTACGACGAACAGAAGCTGGCTCTGCGGAGTAAAAGCGGCGAAGAGAGCGACGTCGCCTCGACAGACTTCGCTCCCCCGCTTCTTCCGTTCGTCGGTATCTTCGTGTGGTAAAGTAACAAGAACGATCGGACGAATTGCGTTTGAAGAAGTCAAGACTGACCCGCGTCCTCTGAGGAAATCTGAGGCGAGATTTTCATGCTTTTTTCACGATCTTCAAGGTGTTTGCGCTTATAGATAGCCCATAGTGAGATTTCATCTACTTTGGTGAGACTAATCTGTTAACTTCTCTCTTGTACCTTTGATTCTATAGACTTAATTTCAGCGCTGCTTCGAAGCTATAAGCGTCCTCGATATACCCGGTTATTAAAGTAATATGAATATTTGGAATAATCTGCTTTTACGCTAAAATCAGCGAAAACGAATAAGATATATCATCGTGTGGTCTAAATAATCATATTATTAGAATTAAATGTATATGTATATATATGTATATTTCTATTTCTTTTGTTGTGTCTTCGCTCCTATGGGATTGTAGAATTAATAGTTTAACATAAGGCCAAAATTTCGACTCAAACATACCGACGAATTCGATAAACAGGAATAAGCCCGAGTCGAATAGATAGCTTATAAATTAGTAGAAACCTACTTTGACGAGAGAGAGAGAGAGAGAGAGAGAGAGAGAGAGAGAGATACTACACTTATCAACTTCTTTCTCGTGAACTTTTCTATAAATTTAATTTTAATACTATTTCGAAGCTATAAGTAATCTTGATATTTCGATTGTTAAATTCATATATCCGAGTCGATGCTAATTTAAGGTGTCTACTACCTGGAGAAACCTAGAAAACATAAACCTAGAATATATAATTTTAAACTTTCGAAAAAATCCTACTTTTTTCTCAATTTTTCCGCGTATTCCTTCGGTTTCTATCCGTAAGGGTGCAAAAATTCGTTCAGAAAAATTCGCGTGTGTTCGATTAAAACCTATCATATCAACCTTTTTCTTTCGCACGATCAATGAAAGTCAGCCTGATAATCCACGTGTTAAGGGTGACTTTCGCCAGACCTCGTAATTATATTTAGTCGTCGATTTAAAATTGCTGTTAATCAAATATCATTTATCCTACGCTCTACCTTGCGTCAACACAGATAGATATTATTAGCTTTCCGACTATTATTCAATGACAAGTTACTCTGGAGATCGATGTTGGCAATTCTTCGGATTATTCCTCGATTGGTTCATAAAAGTCAGCCTGAGAGCGCGAAGATATTCGATTTCGACGAAGCGGAAAGAGACGAGGCGGAGGAACCTCGTTACCTGCCGTGGGAGGGAGTGCGAATTTCGGCGACACCGCGTATGCCCGTGTAAACTTTTCAGTCGGAAAATCTCGCGCAACTTAATCCTCGAGCGGAACGGTACGTACCGAATGCACGAGCGATCGACTTAGGACGTTAAACCGGGCTTAATTCTTTCACACGGACGTGACTACCGGATACGCTTCCATCCGGTATCCCACGTCATCCTTCCCTTCCCCCTTACTCTCTTTCTCTCTCTTTTTCTCTCCCTTCTTTTTTTTTTTTTTTGATAGAAACTAATCCTCATTACGTATGCTGTCTCCTGTTCGTTCCCGTTTCGGCGGGGAAAACCTTCTACGCACGCGATATTCTTCACTGCCTACGAAAACAGTGCGCTCCGTTTACGGAGCCACTTCCTAACGACCTTTGAATACACCTCGCGCGCTCTTTCCGCCTTTCGGCATTTTCTTCGGCGCGCTCCTTCGCAGCAGCGCCGCCGTCTCTTCTCCCCCTCCGTGGTCCTCCCGTTCTCTCCCGTAAGAAACTTTCCCACCGATCCCACCTCGCTTTGCTGTGTAAAAACCTTTGAGATGCAGATCGAAGTTTAACCCGCTCGGAATGCAAAGTACATTCTGCCGCGACGGAAACGCGATTTCGGTATCGGGAACTGAAAATTTCGCGCGGATTCGGTGTACTCGGTGTACTCGCGCGAGATAGCGAGAGAGATAGAAAGCAAGAGAGAGAGAGAGAGAGAGAGTTGGAAGCACGTTGTTTTGCCTTAATTAAAAATAACGCCCCCTTGCGCAATTGCAAGCCGTGTGCGCTTACGGCGATTACGGCTACCGTCGGGGGTCAACGAGAGTTCGCGGAGAGGAGCGCACTCGGCGAACCCGGCGTCGTCGACAACGAGAACGACGACGACGTATCCGCCGAATCGACTTAATTAGAAGCTTATCCGGCTGCCGTGCCCAACGACTCCTTAATGCTTAACAATAATGCGAAACGGTATCCGAGTTTCTGGCGGCTCGTAAGCGCGCGGAGCGTATCCCCGCCACTCTCGTGGAATTCACCGAGGACGCTGCCGGAGCACGTTTAATAATTAACCGGGAAACTTCGCTGGCGGAGAGGGAAGAGGGGGGTGGGGGGGGGGGAGAAACGAGCGAAGCACGAAGGGGTTAAAAGTGCGGGCGGTATAATATCTCGATTAACGGGTTCGTCAAGACAAAATGGCCAAAAGTCTTTTGTCAGTGCCGCTCCCAATTTACTGCGTTCATCAACGGCCGGCGCTCGCCGGCCCGGAATGAACTTCAAAAAGCGTAAGACGGAAAGGGGACGGAATAACGGACGGAAAGCGAAACACCTGAGTCCCCGAGACGCTCCGTGATTAACCCAGCGACGATTCCGCGTCGGATATTACGCGGCTCTTTGGCGGCGCGGGTAATTCACCGAATTTTTCCTCCCGTTTGGAGAACGAGGCATCACCCTTCGAAGTACAATCGGTGTATTCCTCGGTGAAATACCGCGCTTACAGAGGAGGAGCACCAGAATACCATCTCGTTCTTAGGCTCCGAAATCTTGTTGAAGGCGCAAAATAAAAATTTATGGCGTTCGAGTCAACAATATCTCTCTATTAAAATATATGAGTCTTATGAAAATTACTGCATTATGTTCCCTTGTAAATAACTATTTTTGAGATATTTGAGTATTGTCGCTTTTAGAAACTAGATTCTGAAACCGGCATATTCAGAATTATGGAAATTATCGAAAGCAATAAAGTAAAATCATGGAAATTACATTGCTTTGTACATTTATTATATATTTTTACATGTTATCCTTAATCTTATATATTTTATGAAACTTTACAGATTTTACGATGCATATTGCTCCTTTATTATGCGGGAAGGGATTTCTTGATTTCTCCTTTCTCCCTCTCTTTCTCTCTTTCCGATCATTTTAAACGAATAAATAAGAATAACAGGGGAAAAGCAATTATCAGTAACTTTAACTATATTATAACTATGTGAGATAATATTTTACAACAAAGTTGATGTGTGTTGGTTAAAAGACCAATAAACTATATCGGATTGCAACCTAACTCTAACCTTTTTTTACGTAATTCAGTGATAAAGGAGAGAGAGATTGACACAAGATTCGAAATGATTTAAAAAACGTTCAAAACTCACACCATAAAATAACGTTGTCAAATAAATTACTTATCGTTGATTTGTTATTTTAATCTTCACAAAAGTAAGCCCAACAA
This sequence comes from Dinoponera quadriceps, assembly GCF_001313825.1. Lineage (NCBI taxonomy): Eukaryota > Metazoa > Arthropoda > Insecta > Hymenoptera > Formicidae > Dinoponera > Dinoponera quadriceps. Next base: position 92,254 of record NW_014556563.1, read on the forward strand.
AATTTCGGCTCAATGAAAAATTAAACGATGCTAATTGTTATTAGCATCCGTTATTAGCACAACCGAATGCGCTTGCAAGCAGAAATTGCCACTTCAGTTGCGATTACTGCACACAGTAGATGAAGTTTACGTTCTGTCCGACAGTTTAATACTTTACAGCCGAGAAATATGGACATGTCAGTTTATTATACCTATGTCAATTTTAGTGCTTCTCCTCTAACTGGTGATTCAGTTATAAATGTAACATTTATTAGCAATCAGTGAAATCTCGCTGGAAGTTAATGGCGGTGACTGCTCTCATTATTGATGCAGGTTGCAAACGCAAATTTAAGATGACCCGTTGTCGCAAACCTCACGGAAACTATTAATTCCGTCAGCGCGAACGCAGAAAGTTGGATTTGGCGTAGCGTGTAACGAACTTGTGCGCTGCAAATTTCGCGGTGAAATCTTACTTCCACTTGTCAAAATCAATGAGATACAAGAGAACGGAGAATTAAAGTGGGAGCGTTTCGACTGAAAATCAGTGGGACTCGTCGATCATCGGTGAAATACCTCATTTATTGATTCAGTCGAAGATATTTTCACTGGTTCACTTGAGAGTGTACTCTCTAAAATCGAACTAGCGCATTATCAACGAAAATCAGTGGAATATCAATTATAAATATAGTACTGCAATCAATGAAACCTCGCTGAAAACATTTAATTCATAATAAACTGCGAAAAAAATATCTTAGGAGTGAAAAATATTTGGTGGGCACTAGCAACTTGTTTACTCAAATATAAATTCGTTTTATTTAAATACAATAAAAAAATTGCTTTCGCGAAAAGCCACAGACTTCAGAAATGCACATTCACCTCGTTCGAGAAACTTTCTTTCTTAGTAGAAAAATATTTATATTACTCTAAATGTATAATATATGTTGGTACTTATCGAATATTACTCACTCCCACCCTCTCTTTCCTGTTTCCCTCAGCACAGCCGGTGGAATACTACAGATTTTGTGCGATAAAATCTGACTTTCTCTAGCCAAAATCAACGAGGAATATAAAATAAATAATACAAAACCATGAGAGGAGTGCTAAGTGAGAGTGTATTAACTGAAAACCAGTGAGTGCTCGCTGTGTGATATCGGTGAAATGTGTTTTACCGGCTCGATCGAAAGCATCGTCACACCGATTTTCTCCAAGAGACTTGGAAGAAGATAAACGCGGGTCGCGCTTGATTGATATCACTCGTCATCCTCGTGTATGATATCTTCCGCTCGGAGGTTTATTCTTTTTCCTTCCCTTTCGATTCGCAGGGCGACAGTGATGCTGAAAGGACGGAGGAAGGGATATTTCGCGCTGAGAGAATGCGGGTCGCTCTCGCGCGACTCCGCCCGTGCATTCACTTTACACGAGTTATTACACGAGACGACGGGCAGGAGAGGGCGGCCGGGGGGTGGGGGGATGGGACGGAAAGAGGTCCGCTTGAAAAATGACGAAGCTGGCGGTAATCGCGGCCCCCGTCTCGAGGAATCCATCATTCTCTCCGCGCCGGGATTCGCTTCAGTTTTTAATGGAACACGCGGCATTCGGCTCCGCATAAATTATGCGACCTCTTCGAACTCGCGTCGCGGAGGAAATAGAGCCTCGATCGCGCGCTTCCCCCTCGTGTGGCGGAGGAAGTGGTCAAGGGACTCCGGCCGGAGTGAGCGAAGAGCTGCGAGAACGCCGTGAGTTTTCTAAATCGGGACGAACGAGGAACGATCCTTCGTGCGAATGGGAAGCGAACGAGGTAACGGAGAGCGAAGTGAACAGGGCAGGAAGGGGGAAGGGCAGAAAACCTTCGTGAAGAAGGGATAACCTCGAGATACGGGAAAATTAAGCGGACGTTGTTTCGCCGTTTAGGACTGTCGGGGAGGGTTTAATGGATCCCCACGGATGCAACGTGTACCTGAGAATCGTATATGTATTATGCAGACTTTCTCTCTCTCTCTCTCTCTCGAGCTAACCGAAAGCAACGGACGCGCGGAAAGCGCCGTTGCGCACCGCCGTCCGCTCCGACATACCGGACTCGCCCCGCTCGGCTTCGCTCTCTCTCTCTCTCTCTCTTTTTCTTTCGTTCTTTCTTTTTTCCCTCACTCTCTGAACGCTCTCGTTTCAACTCGTTGTTTATTCTTCGCCCGATAACGTTCAGTCATCATAATGTTCGTGGCGGCCGCGCGCGTCAATTACGTAGATTACGTCGGGCGCGCAGTGTTTTAGCGCGACGACGACGACGGCGATGTGGACGTACGGTGAACGGAGATAACACGTGCTGCTTTTCTCGGCGTCTCTCTCTCTCTCTCTCTCTCTCTCCTTCGCTGCTGTATCTATCTATCTATCTATCTCTCGCCGCTACGAGGCGGCCAACAAATATTTGAGGGCGACGGGGGCAATTATGTGAAAAGGTATTGTAGCGCGTTAACAAGCGCGTCGCGCGCGAAGCTCCGAAGATTTAAGGTATGTACCTTGCCTGGTGGTACCTTCGTTTCCCCGGCAGACGTTCGCCACGAGTCGATGGAGCGAGCGGCCGCTATATACCCTTTATATCAGTGGCTCTCACGTTCCTTCCCGCCGTGTCGAGCCGCGCCATTTCTTTCTTACACACTTCCTCTCTCTTTCTTTCTCTTTTTCTCTTTCTTCCTTTCTTTTAACGCGAAGAAAATCTCGCGACGAGTCCGCCCGATCGTGTGCGATGGAGTCCTAGATATAAATGGAGAAATGATATTGAACAGGATCGGCTCGATTGGCCGTTTGAGTCACAAGACCGAGGCGCCATTTTTCCTTAACGACTACGACCACTAAGGCTACGTTCCGAAATTCATTACCAGTATTAAAAATCTATAGTTTATGTTATGTGTACTTGTGTTTATGTTACTATGAATTTCAGTAGCGGCGGTGAATGTCGGAATGCAGCCTAAAAGCATACGCATCAGTGAGTTAAGTTCTTTTTAATATATTATGACATCAAAAGAATTTATGTACCAAGTTATAACGAGTAACTATAAATTATGAGGAAAGTATTCTTATTTAGACTAATTATTGAGGTTCTGTGACTCAGTGTCGTATTTTTAGTGGCGCATCAAGAAGCCCTGTTAAAAAAAGGCTAAGTGGGGATCTACATGGGAAATCCATATGGAATCTCCACTGGTTGTTCCTGGAGATTTGCGGCAAAAATCCAGATCCTGGGTAACAATCCACGTGGATTTCTGTATGAACTTTCGCACATCATGTGGACTCCTACATGGATTTTTAATATTCTATATGGATTCGCATGAGTTTCCTTAGATTTTCACGTGGAAATCCATCTGGAAATTTTCAACAGAGAGGCCACTTATAAACAGTATTTATCAAGCAAAACAATATTTATCAAGCAAAATTATGTTTCTATATATTTATTTCACTGTCTCGATAATGAATATTAATTTGAAACGAAGTTGAGGTAGACATATACGTATATACATATATATACAAATATATATACATAAATTACAAATACGAGAATGTCATTTTTAATTTTTCGTATTATAATGCTTATATATAATGCTTATATATAATGCTATATTTATGCATCAGTTGATCTAATAGACGCAAAGATAATAAAAAAAGCATACAAGTGTTTAAATATATGAATAAATATATATGTATTATATATATATTTCGAATATTTCTAATATTCTAATAATATTTATAATATTATATATATATATATATATATATATACAAATTATTAATATATATGTATTTCGAATACTATTATAAGCTGGGAACTTTATATCGTATTTTCAAAACAAAATGATTAATCATTCGTGTATAATTTCTGCATATTAGTCTTTAAGTAGCAAAATAAATTTTCATCAAAATTTTATTTTTAGAAGATATTAAAAGTAGAAATTAAAATTAGCACGCTAATTTTAAAGAACACGTATAGAAAGTGTCAACATCAGTTGCAAATATCTTAGCTCTTGAATGGTCAATTTCTAATTGCACAAGCGGTTAAACAATATTTTAATGTATACGCAGAGCAAGTATCGTCGAATTTTTCTTAAACTTATACCTCACGACTACCTTTAAAGTGGAATAACTTTTGACTCGGGCTCTGAATTCACCGTTAAATTTTTGACGTCACTTTCAAATGCAACGAACATCAAATTGTAGTTTTTTCATTATTTTGAGACACTTCGTCAAACCTTTCTCCTTTTCCGCAGCCTAATCTCCTTTTCCCACCCATCTTCCCGCTCTCACTTCCTCACTCGCTTACCCTGAGTGTCACCTCAGGAAAAAGATGGCCGACTTTTAGATACATCGAATTAAGTGTCGCTCTACTTCCGAGACTTTAGTGTGCGGCAGATCACGGGGCCACATTTATCGACGATCCAACGTTACTCGCGTTAACTCGCGTACTCGGGAGTGCTCGTGGAAAAAAAAAACGGGCGCCGGCCGCGAGTCGCCGCGACGTTACAACGTGCATAATTCAGGGCTTCGCGGGCAGGGGGGCGGGAGAGCTGCACTCGATTAAAAATTGAGCGAGCATAAGATATGCGCATTTTAAGGGTCGCACCGAGGCTTCCTAAGTACAAGCCCGGACGAGCCAACGGCAGAAGCTTCTCTCAGAGAAACCCCCGCGTACGCCGTACGTGCACGTCGTTGCCGTAATCCGCGAACATAAGTACATACGTGCATACGCGCGAGCGAAAGATAAGAAATTCAATGTAAATAACGCGCTCGCACAGAGGGGGGGGGGG